>NW_020837947.1:16595757-16596432 GCF_003676395.1 Aethalodelphis obliquidens | reverse complement strand
AAAAAAAAAAAAAAAAAAAAAAAAAAAAAAAAAAGTATTTACCTAAACGTGTTTTACAGCTTCATTCCTGGAATCCAATTGTTTAAATAACTGCACCGTTGTAAACACACAAGTGTAATTTTGCTAAGGAGGTGATTTTGACCAGAAGCAATCAGATTGGTTAATTACTGAAAGGATGATGTAGTTCTTGGGGGGGAAGGTACTTAAATGTGACATTTGAAAAACTTTCCTAAACATTAATGTTAAATCTTTAAACTATTTAGAGAGAAAAACTAAAGATTTGTAACGCTAGGGAACTTGCTTACATTTCTTTGTTTGAGTTCAAAATAATTATCATGTAATTCCTATAGATCATATGGTTCTGAAATAAAATAAATAGTATTAAATAAATGAGGGAATTTGATAAATTATGATCCCCTTTAGGAGCAAAATGATTTTTTTAAGTAAATTTATTTATTCATTTATTTATTTTTGGCTGTGTTGGGTCTTCGTTGCTGCACACGGACTTTCTCTCGTTGCAGTGCCCGGGCTTCTCACTGCGGTGGCTTCTCTTATTGTGGAGCACGGGCTCTAGGTGCACGGGCTTCAGTAGTTGTGGCACTCAGGCTCAGTAGTTGTGGCTCATGGGCTCTAGAGTGCAGGCTTAGTAGTTGTGGTGCACGGGCTTAGTTGCTC
>NW_020837947.1:16507315-16595747 GCF_003676395.1 Aethalodelphis obliquidens | reverse complement strand
CACTAGCTTGACTAGAAGGGCCTATCTATTGTAAAGTGGCAAGATTAGAGTCAAAGCCACCAATGGAAGTTGTTTCAATGATCAAGGCAAGAGATGATAGTGGCCTGAACTAAGGCAGAGGAGTAGAAATGGAGGGAAGTGAACATGTCTGAGGAAGTACTGTTGGAGAACTTGGGCAATGATGAGATGCAAGGAAGGGGTAGGGAAGGGGAAAACCCCAGACTGGGACTCCGCAGAAGATGGGTGTGAGCCCATGTTTGGGAGGAAATCTGGACATGACACTGGGAAATAATGCTGATGTTCTGGTTTCACTTAAGGCAAGAAGTGGAGAGAACTTTCAGGGAGAATTTAAGGATCTAGGGGAGTTTGCCTACTATACAATAAGACAATGTTTTCCACTATGGATCATGACCCATCAGTGGGTCAAGAAATCAATTTAGTGGATTTTGACTACCATTACTCTTACTTTTTCAATATAATTAATTAATTTTGATTGCATTGGGTCTTCGTTGCTGCACGCCAGCTTTCTCTAGTTGTGGCGAGGGGGGGGCTGCTCCTCGTTGCTGTGCGCGGGCTTCTCATTGTGGTGGCTTCTCTTGTGGCAGAGCATAGGCTCTAGGCACGCGGGCTTCAGTAGTTGTGGCATGCAGGCTCAGTAGTTGTGGCGCATGGGCTTAGTTGCTCTGCGGCACGTGGGATCTTCCCGAACCAGGGACCCGTGTCCCCTGCATTGGCAGGCGGATTCTTAACCGCTGTGCCACCAGGGAAGTCCTGTTTTTACTTTTAAAAGCAGCTTTTTTGAAGTATAATTTACACACCATAGCTTCACCTATTGCAGATGTACAATTCAGTGATTTTCAATTTGTACAGTTGACCGTTGAACAACAGAGGTTTGAACTGCGCAGGCCCACTTATACACAGATTTCTTTCAATAAACATATTGGAAAATTTTTTGGAGACTTGCAACAATTCGAAAAAACTTGCAGATGAACCACATAGCCTAGAAATATCAAAAAAATTAAGGGAAAATGTATGCCATGGATGCATAAAATTTATGTAGATGCTAGCCTGTCCTTACATGCACGTAAGGTGAGTGAGTGATATTTAATCTAAAATCAATAATGTGTTAGGGTTTTCTTTTTACTATTTTTAACTTTGCTTTCAAAGAATTATATTACTGTACAGTATGCCTCTCTCTCCTGTAATTGGAGCCTATTATCACAGGTAAGTGGATTTTTAAAAACTGTAACAATGTTTCCAATACTGTATTATGAATATGACTGTAATATTGTATGACATAAAGTTTTTTATAACGATTCATTCATTAGTGTATATGCTAGGCTACTGTGAAGCGGTTGTATTGATTACAACTAGGCGACCATAAAGCAATCATAGTGCTGCTTCTTTGTTATCAGTGCATGAATTGTTATACCTGTAAATAAATATGAATTTCTTTTTCACATTATCTTTTCATTTTTGATGTCTAGTGTTAGTAATACACATAACATCTACAGTGTTTTGTATCATATAAGACAATACTGATGTAGGTACTGACAGATGATTCATCTTGTAAACAGATGATGTAAATTTATGGTATGGATAAGTATAGTACAGTACTGTAAGTGTGCTTCCTCTTCCTTATGATTTTCTTAATCACATCTTCTTTTCTCTAGCTTGCTTTTTGTAAGAATACAGTGTATAATACATATAACATATGAAATGTGTGTTAATTGACTGTTTATATTATCGGTAAGGCTTCTGGTCAACAGTAGGCTATTAGTAATTAAGTCTGGGGGGAGTCAAAAGGTATACATGGATTTTAAATTGCCCAGCGGGTCAGCATCCCTGACCCTTGCACCGTTCAAGGGTCAACTGTGGTTGTAAAGCCATGACCACAATCCAATATTAGAACATTTTTAACACCTAGCAGGTTTCCTTGTGTTGTTTGAAGTTCATGCCTAGTTCCTCAGCCCTAGGCAACCATTGATCTTTCTATCTCCTTATAGTTGCCTTTTCTGGACATTTCATATAAATGGAATCATAGAATATGCAGTCTTTTGTGTCTAGCTTATTTCCCTTAGCATGGCATTTTTGAGGTTCATCCTCGTTGAATAGGTATCAACAGTTTGTTCCTTTTATTGCTGAATGGTCCGTTGTATGGATACATTGTGTTACCCATTCACCAGTTGATGGACATTTGGACAGTTTCCAGTTTGGGGCTACTATGAATAATGCTGCTATGAACATTTGTGTATAAGTCTTTGGGTGGACACGTCTTCATTTCTCTTGGATATATCCCTAGGAGTGGAATTTCTGTGTCATCTGAAAAGTTTATGTTTAACTTTTTAGAAACTGCGAAATTATTTTTCAAAGTGGCTGTACCATTTTACATCCCAGCAGCAATGCGTGAGTGTTTCAGTGGTGGCACACTCTCCAACTGGCAGTGTTAGTCTTTCTGACTATAACTCTTCTAGTGGGTGTATTGATATCTCATTGTGGTTCTAATTTCCCTAATGACTAATGTGGTTGAGCACACAATGAGCTTATTAACCATTCATATATCTTCATATCTTTTGTGCATTTTGTAACTGGGTTATCCTCTTATTATTGAATTATGAGAGTCCTGGATATATTTCTTTACTAGATACAAGATAACAAACATTTTCTTCTACCCTGTAGCTTGTCTTTTCATTTTCTTAATGGTATCACATTAGAAGCACAGAAGTTTTTAATGAAATCCGATTTCTTAATGTTTCTTTTATGGATTTTGCTTTTGGTTTTTTATCTAAGAGCTCCTTCCAACCCAAGGTCACAAAGATTTATATTCTCTTCAAGAAGTATTACAGTTTTAGCTGTTATATTTAGGTCTCTGATTCATTTTGAATTAAATGTTGTGTATGGTATGAGGTAAGGATATAACTTCATTTTTTTTTTTTTTTTGCCTGTGGGTGTGCAGTTGCCTCACAGCAGTGTTATTTGTTTAAAAAAGACAATAGAATGCATTGCACATTTTAAAATAAAATGTGTATATATTCCATGTGGTTTCTGAGTTATATAAAAGAAAAAGATTTAGTATTTTGCTGGTTTGTGGTCAAAATATCTTCAAAGCTACTGCAGTATGGCTTCCAGAGTGTACAGTGCAAAAATTTGGGAAGGAGGAAAAGGAGAAGGTAGGAAGCAATTGAGGTTGGAAGCCCAGAGTCAGGACTTAACATCTAGGGCGATGACCAAGTTCAGAGTGAGTGATATGAGCTGGTGAGGGCCCTATAATATTGGGGAACTTGGGCTCTAGACAAAAGCCAATCCTGAGTAAAAGAAATCTATGAAAGTATAATGAAGGGAGTGTGTAATTCTAACAGGGAGGATTAGAGTAAATTCCCCACTGGGAGAGAACATTTGAGTTGGACTTGAAGGATGAATAGGCTTTATCAGGCATCCCAGGGAGAGAGGCACTTTACTCAAGGGAAGAGCAGAGGTAAGAAAAGGAATAGGTCAACTGGAAAGAAAAGAGCCACTAGCGCATTGTGGTGAGAGATGATAGAAAAGTAAGTCAACTGTGATGAAAATTCCACTAATGTAGGAAGCTGGGTTTGAAGTTTCTAAAACCAAAACCTTACTTGGTCTCACCACCTAACTAAATAAAGACTAGTGTTTGTGTTTTACAGTCATCTTCTGTTTAAAAGTTTGATTAAAATAATTAAATTAATGTTTGTTGAATATACATGTAGGAAAGTCTTTTATCCATTCACTGTTCAGTCTTTCAAAATTTGTCTTTTTTCATTCTTCAAGACTCACTTTTTTCCAAGTGATAAACTTTTTAAATTGGCATTGCCTGTAATGACAACCTGTCCACCCTTTTCATGTTTACTTAAAAAAAAAATCTACAGCCTCACGAGAAATTAGAATATCAGGCCTGCCCCTCTGTGTTGTCCTTCTTCCCCAGCCTTAATAATCCATGTCAATATTTAAACCCCTTTAGCAGTAGACCATTCTTCACAAAGTTAGGTTAATGGTACATTCATGTGGGATCTTTAACGCTTCCAGTGTAATTTGAGTTATTTTCTGCAAGTTAATCTTAACATACAGGCCAAGAAGAGGTGTGGGCAGGTGCACACCCTTTTACAGCTCACAAATATGTTTTCAAAATCCCCATTGGATGGATACCTATCACAAATATCGATCTCTGTCATTACCTTGCTTTTGGGCCTTGAACAAATATAATTTACCAGGCCTTGATTGCCTTACCTGTAAATTCAGAAGCTTGGACTATTCTAAGGTTCTCTTCCTACAATAGAAGCATGACTATTTTAGCCATTCCCATGGACATCTTCAGCATAAATTATATTCACTTATACAAGCCAAGATCCAAAAGCAACATATAAACCCACCAACTGGACAGAAAAGTGTGATGAATAAGAATAGTGGACATTCGTACGCATTTATAAGAAATGACATTTCCTTTCATACTAAACTTTTAAATCTTAAACACATTAAATATATTGTATTTTCTTTTGCAACTGGTTTGTAACGGATGTGATTTTTCATCATAGGCAGCGTGCACTTGGTCATTTATTTATTCAGAAAATATTTCTGAGCCACATATTGCATGTAGATTCTGTCCTGGGTCCTGTAATGGGCACAGACATCCAAAAATGATCATCTAAAGATCGAATAAGACAGCTAGGGCAGGGACGTAAATAAGAATGGTGCCAGTCAGTCTGTGTGATCACTCGGGTCAGGGAGTCACAGATAACAGCTACCATAAAGTACAAGGGAGTGAGTGCTTATTTCCAAATGTGATGAGGAAGACCACAGACGGCAGCATCTGAGAAAACTCCTTTGCATCCTAATGAGCACCTGTTCCCAAGAATGTTGTAGACTATCTGAAGGTTAAGTCGACTTGGCAGAAAAGCACTTACATCATCTGTGTCAGTGTGAGCCCGTGGACCAAAACAGATCGCACTTTAGGGCCGTAATACTTGACAGTGTCTCCTCAGAACATTTTAGGGTGTTTTCTGTAAATGACCTGGGTTTTGGCACCGCATTTATTGCCTAGTATTTTCTTTTTTGGCTATCAGTTCAACCTCAGAGCTACATCATAGAAGTATAGGAAGTACACATAGAGGTTT
This sequence comes from Aethalodelphis obliquidens, assembly GCF_003676395.1. NCBI lineage: Eukaryota > Metazoa > Chordata > Mammalia > Artiodactyla > Delphinidae > Aethalodelphis > Aethalodelphis obliquidens. The sequence continues at coordinate 16,590,618 of NW_020837947.1, read as the reverse complement.
AAAAATATTTACCGTAAATTGGAATAAAACTTAGGAAATAGATGATATTTTAGTATGCTATTTTAAATATCACATTTCCTCTTTTTTAAAAGCTGGCAGAAGTAATAACTTAGTTATCTGAATGTCTTTAAAGACTAAGACATAGCTTTTTCCTGACTTATTTTTAGTTTTAAGAAACAACGTTTTTTTAAAATCCAATTTTGGAGGCGGGTAGAGACACTTTATAACAACCACATGTACGAAGTTACATACATATTCAGGGTATAGTAGAAAATGGTGTTGTAGGGAGAGGCCAGGACTCAGAGATAATGTCTAGTTCTGTCATTAACTAATTGTGAAGCCCTGGATGGATCTCTTAAGTGTACTAACCTTGGGTTTTCTCCACCATAAAAGTCAGGGGACTGAAATAAATGATCTCTAAATCCCTTTCTAGTTCTGATCATTTTTGTCTATATTTATAACTTATTCTGTGTAGAGGCAAATAGCCAAGTCTTATAGAGTAATATTTACCCATTAGTACAAATACTGAGAACGTCTCCTTGAGTTGAAGCAGATCAGCCTGGGAGGACTGCCTGCATAAAGAGATATGAAATGATATGTCTGTGTTTGTGTTTGTGTGCAGAGCTGAAGGCTGAAGTCCAATGACTCTCTTTTTGCTTTGTGTCAGCATCAGTACTAATCAAATGGTTGAATTAGCTCTGAACCCCTCGCAAATCAACCTAACTCATTTGCAAGTGGGGAAATTCTGATGAAGCAATTGCTTAGCACTTAGTCTGAGAGCTGTAAATAGAATCTGATTTAATTGCTCAATAATACAAAAATAATTTATCTCTCAATTATAGAGTGGAAAATTTAGGCAATCAACAAGAAAAACAACCCCACAAAACACAAAAGCAGTATCCAGTGGGAGACAAAGTACTTTAACCAAGGACATTTTCCTGGGGTTCCTGAAATCACCCCAGAGGCAGCTGTCTCCTCTGCCTACATTCAAGCCCCATCCTATTTGTAGGTTTCAAAAGTAGCAATGCAAGTGTTTCATCAACGTGTTTGGCGTGTGATAGGCCTGTACTAAAGGATTATTTTGCCATGAGTCCTAGTTGCAAGGAATGTGCTAAACTCAGAAGAGGTATTTCTAGGACACCATGCCTGGGAATAACAGGCATTCCTATAGCAACTGCCTCAGACCATGGTACCAGATCCCTGAGCACTGGTTTTCTTTAAGTGATGCCTAGAGCATCCCAAGTTGGGACGAGACATCAAAGGAAACTGACTGAACGAATGCCCTGTTACTAAGGGTTACTAAGAGTTACTAAGTGTGTGCTGACATAGAGCTTGTGAGGAAGGGCTGAGACTTTGGGTTAGTCGAGGACAAGAGCCCGTTACCCGTTCTGATAACAAGCTATCTTTATTTCTCCAACCGTGTTGATTGATAATTTGGGCTGGGGAGGGCGCAGTGGTACCAAGAGTACAAGTCACTTAGTAGAGGGGGCCAAAAGGGGCAAGACACAGAAGAGGAGAGAGTGTCAGACTAAAGCAAAGACAAGCAATGCGAAGTGGTGGACAGAACATGGACTGTGAAGCCAGACAGAGTCAGGTGTTCATCTTGGCTCTCCCGCTTCCTGACTGCCTGGTTTATATTTCAGTCTCCTCATCCGTAAATCAGTAATAATACCACTACCTCATGAGATCTTGTGAGGATGAAATAACGTGTGTAAAGCGCCTCAAATACAGTGAGCATGAAAAGAAGTGATCTTTCTCTCCCTGCCCTCCAGCAATGTTATTGTGTCCCCCCAGATCCATGTGCTGCAGTCCTAACCCCCAGTGCCTCAGAACGAGACTGCATTTGGAGACAGGGTCTTTCTTTATTTTTTCTTTTTTAAATTGAAGTACAGTTGATGCATAACACTAAATAAGTTACAGGTGTACAATATAGTGATTCACAATCTCCAAGAGTTATACTCCATCTGTAGCCACTACAGAGCACTGGCTATATTCCCCATGCTGCACATTTTATATATAATATCGATAGTTTTTACTTCCTAATCCTCCATCCCAAATAGTCCCTCCCCCCCTTTTCTCTCCCCAAAGTAACCAGTACTTTGTTGTCTATATCTGTGAGTCTGCGTCTTTTTTGTTATATTCACTAGTTGGTTGTATTTTTTAGATTCCACACATAAGTGATACCATACAGTATCTTTCTTTCTTGGACTTATTGCTAAACATAATACCCTCCAAGTCCATCCATGTTACTGCAAATGGCAAAATTTCATTCTTTTTTATGGCTGAGTAGTATTCCATTGTGTGTGTGTGTGTGTGTGTGTGTGCGTGTGCGCGCGCACATGCGCATACACCACAGGAGAAAAGGTCTTTACGGAGACAATTAAGTTAAAATGAGGTCATTTAGGTAGGCCCTAATCCACTATGACTGGTGTGCTTAGAAGAAGAGATTAGGACACAGATGTACACAGAGGGAAAACCATGTAGAGAAGCAGGGAGAAGATAGCCACCTAGGACTTCCAGCCTCCAGAATTGTGAGAAACTAAATTTCTGTTTTTTAAGCCACCCAGTCTGTGGTATTTTGCTGTGGTAGCCCTAGCAAACTAATGTAAGCACCAATCCCTACCCCACCTCCAGCAGAAGGGCACATGGCAAAATATGGCCACTGTGGGGAGAGAAATCTAACATCCAGAAGTAGCCGTAGCTTGTAGGTAATAGTATACCAGGGACACCTAGACTCATGCCAAACCATTTGGTGTGCACTATGTGAAGGAAAAACAAATACCATGAATGTGAAGTAAGTCAACATTATCCAAGCAAGATATAGATCTCTGATAAAACAAACTTTATCTTATGAGTAAGAGAAAATAAAAATTTTAATAATGGGTGTGTTAAACCATTTATACATAAAACCAGACATTATTGGAATTACGTGCTGAACAGACTAAAAAGTACAGTTGACCGTTGAACAATGTGAGGGTTAAGGTCACCTATTCCCCCAACCCAGGGTACAGTCGAAAATCGTGTACTGCTATCTCCGTGTCAAAAAACAAAGGAATCGGGCTTCCCTGGTGGTGCAGTGGTTGAGAGTCCGCCTGCTGATGCAGGGGATGCGGGTTTGAGCCCTTGTCCGGGAAGATCCCACATGCTGCGGAGCAGCTGGGTCCGTGCGCCACAGCTACTGAGTCTGAGCTCTAGAGCCCGTGCATCCGGAGCCTGTGCTCCACAACGGGAGAGGCCGCTGCAAGGACAAGCCGGAGCACCACGGCGAAGAGTGGCCCCCGCTCGCCTCAACTAGAGAAAAGCCCGGGTGTAGCAACAAAGACCCAGTGCAGCCAAAAATAAAATAAATAAATTTTTAAAAAACCACCATTCACTTAAAAAAAAAAACCCCAAAAACCCAAAGGAATTGATAAATGACTCATCCAAGGGCAGGAAGCTGAAACAGTTTGGCTAGAATAGGATTCAAACCCTCGTTCTTTTGATTCCACATGTTATGATCTCTAATAGAACACAAGCTTTCCCCCACTCTCAGTTCAGTTAAAAATCTGTAAAATGAAGATACAAGTACTACATTCATTGAAAAACAAATCCACATATAAGTGGACTCGTGCAGCTCAAGCCAGTGTTGTTCAAGGGTCAACTGTAGTTATTGTTGCCATTATTGTAATGATGGCTAAAAGCGATAATAGAAATCTTAATTAACTTAAAAATCCCAGTGTGTTGCTTTAATAAGGTGCTTCAATTTAAACCCCATGTGGACATTAGTCATCTTTTCCTACCAGTCTAACTCATTGAAAACTCTCATCAACCTTACTGCTGCCTGGAGGGAAGGCAGGTGAATAGGATGCACAGGGAAGGGCTTTCAAAACAGTATCTTCTCATCCAGAACACACTTCAGTGTAGCTGTTGAAATGTTTTGTTTTGTTTTGCGGTACGCGGACCTGTCACTGTTGTGGCCTCTCCCGTTGCGGAGCACAGGCTCCAGACACGCAGGCTCAGTGGCCATGGCTCACGGGCCCAGCCGCTCCGCGGCATGTGGGATCTTCCCGGACTGGGGCACGAACCCGTGTCCCCTGCATTGGCAGTGGCCTCGCAACCACTGCGCCACCAGGGAAGCCCTGTTGAAACGTTTTAAAATGCCTTTTCAATGTGCCAAAGGATGAGTAATGAACTTTGGAGGGCTGTGTGCTTTCTTGCTGATTTGACTGTGAATCTTTTTATAGAAACTGAAGCCCACTTTATTTTAATGACTGCAAAGTGAGGCAGGAATGTAAATTCACTCTAATGAACAGGATTGTCTCCTTAAGGAAGGCCAGCACCATCACCTCTAACCCGAATTTAAAGGACTACGAATCACTGAGATTAGACAGACATTAACATTTTGCTATATTTACATTGGAAGGAAGGAAGGGAGGGAGGGAGGGAGGGAGGGAGGGAAGGAGGGAGGGAGAGAGGGAAGAAGCAAGGGGAGAGAGACAGACAGAGAGAGAGAAGAGAGACTTTTGGTTTCATTTCCAATATGTAAAGAGCTTGGAAGTCATAGCTCCCATTCTCACAACAAGAAAAAAGGTGAACAAAGTGAAAATCAATGACTTTTCTTAGATCCATCAGAGAACTGAGGTCACAGGGCATACTGCCTCCAGCAAACTGGAGAGACCGGCAAATAAAGAAAATCACAGCCAAAATCAGCTTGTTGGGAGCAGAAGCTGTTAGAGCCAGTAACTGGTAGGAACACTTAAAATGGTAATTTTGACAAGTTGCTGGAGGCTGAAGTGTAGACTAGCTTGAGAGTTAAAAACTCCTGGGGGTTCAGTCTTGAGGAGGTGTCACACTTTTGTGGGTTTACCTCCAGGAGTCCCACCAGGATCTCCCAGTGAAGACCAGAGAAAACTCCTTCCCTGTTTCAGGAAGGAGGAGGGGGAAAGTAACCTTCTGAATTATGCCTAGAGAAAAAGTAATCATTTTGCAGTACATACCGAGTGTTCTCCATGACAAAGACCTGTCCTCTAGGGCAAACTACTTTACCAAGCTTTATCTGACCTGGGGAAAGGGCAGTCAGACAACTCTAGGCCCCTCTAACTTTCTTCTGTCTCCTAAGGGGAGAAAAACTGCCTAAGAAACACTTCTGAAGGTCAAAGCCCAGGGACTGTAGGTACTGAGAGATTGATATCTAATCATAGGATTATGGAATACTTCCCTTCCCCAACGTCTTAACCACATCAACAGGACTCCAGTATAATAATGGTGGATTACAATGAAGGAGCTGTAAGGCACAGACTCTATTTAAGAAGGAGGTCATAGGGAAATTCAAAGACAACAGGAAAGAGAAACAAACTAGGGAGCTAGAGGAAACTGAAGTCCCTGGCAGCTACAGAAAACATTAAACATAGCCTGGCTCCTAGCCAGATTAACATAAAACCTCACACTAAAAGCCTAATTGCCTCAGTTCCTATTACCCAATACATCATGTCTGACTTTCAACAAAAAATTACAAGGCATGTTCAAAGGCAAGAAAACACATAGTCTGAAAAGAGAAAGCAAGCATCAAAACCAGACTCAGCTATGTCACAGATTTTAAAATTATCAGATATCTAATTTTAAATAAATATGACTAATATGTTAAGGGCTCTAATGGAAAAAGTAGACAGCATGCAAGAACTGATGAGTACTGTAAGCAGAGAGATGGACACTCATTGGATGAGGCCAGCATTACCCTAATGCCAAAGCCATGTAAAACATTACAAGAAAGGAAAACAACAGACCAGTATCTCTCATGGACATGGATGAAAATATCCTCAACACAATGATAGAAAGTCCAATCCAACATAGACCTAAATGTAAAATGTGAAAACTTCTAGAAGATAATATAGGAGAAAAATCTAGATGACCTTGGATTTGGTGATGAGTTTTTACGTACAACACCAAAAGCATGATGCGTGAAAGAAAAAATTGATTAGTTGTACTTTATTAAAATTAAAAATTTCTACTCTGTGAAAGACACTGTAAAGAGAATGAAGATAAAAGCCACACACTGGGAGAAAATAGTTACAAGATATGTATCTGATAAAGGACTTGTATCTAGAATATACAACTCTGGAAAATCAATAATAAGGAAAGAAACAACCCAATTTAAAAATGGGCAAAAAATCTGAACAGACTCTGCACCATAGAAGGTATACAGATGGTAAAAACGCATATGAAAAGATATTTACCATCATTCTTCATCAAAGGATTGCACGTTCAAACAACCTGATACCACTTAGAATGGCAAAAATCCAAAACACTGGCAATACCAAATGCTGACAAGGATGCAGAGCAACAGGAACTCTCATTCACCGCTGGTGGGGATGCAAAGTGGTCCAGCCACTCTGGAAGACAGTTTGGCAGTTTCTTACAAAGACAAACATAGTCTTACTATACAAGGCAGCAATCATGCTCTTAGCTATTTATACAATTGAGCTGAAAACTTATGTCTTCACAAAAATCTGCGTATGCATGCTTATAGCAACTTTATTCATAATCACCAAAAACTAGACACAACCAAGATATCCTTCAACAGGCAAGTGGATATACAAACTGTGGTACATCCAGACAATGAAATAGTATTTGATAATAAAAATTAATGAGCTATCATCCCCCACCCCCACCCCCAAAATGAGGGAACCTTACATGCATATTGCTCAGTAAAAGAAGCCAATCTGAAAGAAGACTCCATACTATATGATTCCAGCTGTATGACATTCTGGAAAAGGCCACCTATAGAGAGAGTAAAAGGATCAGGGTTTGTCACAGCTTTGGGGGATAGGTGGAAGGGATGAATAGGTGAAGCACAGGGGTTTTTAGGGCAAACTAGGAAACTGCTCTGTATAATACTCTAATAATGGATACATGACACTATTTGTCAAAGTCATAGAACTGTACAGTGCAAAAAGTGAACCTTAATGTAAATTATGGACTTTAGTTGATAATAATGTATCAGTGTTGTTTCATTAATTCTAACAAATGTACAACAGAAATGCAAGATGTTAATAATAGCGGAAACTGTGAAGGGGACAGGGTTCTATAGCAACTCCCTGTGCTACCTGCTCAATTTTTATGTAAATCTAACACTGTTCTAAAATATAGTCTACTAAAGAAAGAAAGTAAAAGGAAGGAAGGAAGGAAAGAAGAGGGAAGGAGGGAGGAAGAAAGCTTTACAAGTACATATGAAGTTCCCCAAACCCATCCCTTCTTCCTCTCTCTCCCTCAAGATGTAACCATGGTCCTAAAATTGGTGTCTTTTCCCATTTTTCTTTTTACATTTGTAACATATATACACACACATACTTTAATAAACAATATATAGTATTATTTTGGTATTTTACAATTTTATATAAATGACATACTGTATACATGCATTTTGATCAACTATATTAAGGTATAATATACATACAAAATAAAACCCACCAGTTTTAGGTGTGAAATCTGACACATTTTGATGAATGTACACAGTTGTGTCAGGACCACAGCAATCATGACATAGAAATCTCCTTTGCAGTTACTTCTCCCACCGATCACCTGACCTTGCAATCACTGACATGCTTTCTATGACCATAGTTTTGCCTTTTAAATTTTAAAGAATTTTAAAGTTTAAAGAATTTTATCTAAATAGAATTATACAGTATATATGCTTGTTTCTGGTTTCTTTCACTTAGCATAATACTTATGATACTTGCTCATCTGTGTTTATCAATAGACCATCTCTTTTTATTTCTGAATGGTACTTTTTTGTATTGCTACTTCACAATTTGTTCGTTTATTTACCTGTTGATGGACATCTGAGTTCTGTCCAGTTATGGGCTATTACGTGTAAAGCAGCTATGCATGTTGTGTACAAGTCTTAATATTAACTTATGCTTTCATTTCTCTTGGGTAAATACCTAGGGCTGGAATGGCAGGATGGTAGAGTAGGTTTATGTTTTTAGGAAACTGACAGTCTGCTGATGATGTTGCATTTTACATTTCCACGTGCAGTGTATGATAATTCCAGTTGTGCCTCCACATTGACAATCGGTAATGATCAGTCTCTTAAATTTTAGCCATTTTAATAGGTGTATAGTGGTACCTCATTGTGGTTTTGATTTCCATCTCTGTAATGACCAAGGATGTAGAGCATTTTTTCATGTGTTTATTTGCCATCTGTGTATCTTATTTAGTAAAATATGTGTTCAAGTCTTTTGCCCATTTCCTTTTGGGCTTTATGTCTTATTATTGTACTGTGTGAGTTCTTTACACGTTTTAAATACAAATTCTTTATTAGAAAGTATTTGAAAATATTTTTGCCCAGTCTGTGGCTTGCCTTTTCACTTCCTTAAGTGTCTTTTGAAGACTGAGAGTTTTTAACTTTTATGAAATCCAATTTTTCTGTTTTTTTCTTTTATACTTGTGCTCTTAGTGTCCTGATTAAGAAAACATTTCCTAACCCAAGGTTACTGTGATTGTCTTCTATGTTTTCTTCTAAAAACTTTATAGTTGTAGCTTTTCCTTTTAGGTTTATAATCATTTTGAATTAATTTTTGTATATGATTTGAGGTAAGGAACAAGGGTAATTTTTTTGCATATGGACAGCCAGTTGTTCCAGTGTTATTTATTGAAAAGATGATCCCCCCATATCAAATTCCTTTGATACTTTTGTCAAAAATCAGATCAATTGACTGGGTGGGGAATGGGGTGACGTGCAGCAGATTTTCAGAAGGCAGAAGTGAGAAGTGGAACGGTCCCTTTTCTCAGTATGACAGTCATTTTACTGAAGAAAATTATATTTAAAAACAATCATTTAAGTTTTCTGGGAATTGTTCCAAGTGTATACAGCAAATGAAGAAACATTCATTCAAGAAAATCTACTAAATCTTGATAAGAGGAAGAGTCTTTGGCATCTGAGCCATGACCGGCCCTTCCCCCCTTCCCTCGCCAAGCTGCATCTTATGGAAACACTGCTCTGGGTCCTCTACTTCAGGCAGCTGTGGCAGAGAACTATATAGGGGTTCCCTCTCCCTCCTGTGTCCCAGAACAGGGCTATAGCTTCACCCGGGGAGGGGTAGGCTGCCGGTATTTCTCATCTCCTCTCAGCCCTGTGCTGCAGAAGCTCCATTCCTATCTTATGTGGCCTAGAGGACTGAGGCTCCCTTCCTAGACTCTACTCATCCGGTGGAAACACTGTTTCAGGACCAGCAGTCTGAGAACAGTGGAGTCCCCTTCGCGTCCTCTCCAGCTCGCTCGTGAGGCAGAGATTCCACAAGGAAAAGGCCAGCCAAAAAGACCAGAGGGTACTACCTCCCCCCTCCAGCATCCATTAGTAGAGCAATGGATCCTCCAGGATAAGGAGGCCATTAACTGCACCCCAGCTCCTGTGCAGTGGTGCAGAGTTTCTGCCCAAGGGGAGAGGCAGGCCTTAAGAACAACTGTATGGCAACAAATTAAATAACTCAGATGAAATGGATAAACTAGAAACACAAACTACTGAAACTGAATCCAGAAAAAACCCTGAAAATCAGAATATACTTCTAAGAAGTAAAGAGGTTGATTTAATAGTTTAAAACCTGCCCATAAAGAAAAGCCCAGTCTCTGATAGCTTCACTGTGAATTCTTCCAAACTTTTAAAGAATGAATACCAATTCTTCATAAACCCTTCCAAAAAATAGAAGAAGCAGAAATATTTTCTAAATTATTCTATGAGGTCACTATTACCCTGATACCAAAACCAGATAGAGACATGAAAAGAAGAGAAATTATTACAGATCATTATTCCTTATTAATACAGATGCAAAAATTCTCAGCAAAATGTCATCAAACTGAATCCAGCACATAGGAAAAGGACTGTACACAATTACCAAGTGGGATTTCTCCCAGGAATTCAAGATTGATCTAATATATGAAAATCAAATATAATATGCTGTCGTCCTATAATAAAAGGCAAAAACCTCAATAGGCACATAAATAATAGGTATTTTTCAAATGGCCAATATGCACATGAAAATAATGCTCAGTGCCATTAGTCATGAGGAAATGCAAATCAAAAACACAATTAGATGCCACTTTGCACCCGTTAGGATGGCCATAATTAAAAAAATATACGGTAAGATGTGTTGGTGACGATGTGGAGAAATTGGGACCCTCAGTCATTATGGGTATGAGTGTAAAATTGTGCAGCAACTTTGGAAAACACCTGGAATTTCCTCAGACGGTTTAGCATAGAGTTAGCATATGATCTATCAATTCCATTCCGAAGTATAAAGCAACAAGAAAGTAAAACAAAAATTTGTACATGAATGTTCATAACATTTTTAACAATAGCCCAAAGTGCAAATAACCTACATGTCCATCAACTGATGAATGAATAAACAAACTGTGGCATATCGTACAATGGAATATTATTTAGCAGTAAAGGGGAATAAAGTACGGATACATGCTACAACATGGATGAACCTTGAAAACGTTACGTTAAGTCAAAGAAGTCAGACACGAATGGCCACATATTGTTTGATTCTACTTATATGAAATGTCAAGAACAATCAAATCTATAGAGAAAAAAGTAATTTATTAGTTGCCAGGGGCTAGGGGAAGAGAGGAAATGGGAGTGACTGCTAATGTGTGTGGGTTTCTTTCAGGGGTAAAAAACATGTTCTAAACTTAGAATCACTGTACAACTCTATGAGTATACTAAAATCCAATCAGCCATAGATTTTTGGACCTACTTATGGAATTTCTACTTTATTCCACTGGTACATATGATTGATCTCTATGTCTGTATTTACAGCAATCCTACACTGTGTTAATTACCTTCCTTTTTTAATGGCTGTTTAAATCAGGCAGTGTTAACAGTCCAAGTTTGGTCTTCTTTTGCAAAAGATTTTGGCAATTCTAGATCCTGTGTCTTTCCATGCACATTTTAGAGCCAGCTTACTAATTTCTACAAAAGTCTGCTGGAATTTTGATTAAGAGGCATTGAAACTATGGATCAGTTTATGGAGAACTGACATCTTAACTGTATTGAGTCTTCCAGTGTGCACGTGCATGACGTATCTCCCCATTTCTTATGTCTTCATTTATTTTTCTCAGTGATGTTTTATAGCTTTCCGTGTGCAGGTCTTGCACATCTTTTGTCAAATTTATCCCCAAGTATTTTATAACTGATGTTTTTTAAAATTTCAATTTCCAGTTATTGCTACTATATGGATATATGATTGATTTTTCTATAGTGACTTTGTATCCTGAAACCTTGCTAATCTCATAATTTCTAGTAGCTTTTTTGTAGTTTCTATAGGATTTTCTGCCTAAGTGACCATATCTGAGGATAAGCTAAAAATAACAGTTACCCACAACAAGCCCCCAGAAGTATTTATCAACGGTAGTCAGGCCCTTCTCTGGATCTCTCTTCCTAATTTAGCATATTGAAGAAAAGTGAGGACATCAAACACAGGAGTAAATGATCAATACACAACTTTTCTGTTTAGGGACGTTCTTATCAGCGCTTACAGAGAGTTTTCCAGAAGGCGGTTTGACAGTATATGTCAAAAGCCACTTAGGCGTACATAGCTTTTGACCTAACTGCCTAAAAATGGAGAAAGGGAGCATAACTTTTATGCATTTTCATGGTTTGGCTTAGGGTTGGCCACGTTTATTTTTAATACTTTGAGGATAAAACAATTTGAGTTGAGAATAGATATTTTTGTTATGCCTTGCAGTAGGAACATCACCTTGAGCACTGAGCTGTGGTAATAAGCCAGCTATGCTTTGTGTTAATTCATGATTTTTATTTTTAAACAGAATTTGCTCTAGCAGGTACTTTCCTTTTAGCAGATCTGTTCATCAAGGTCACTCTGTGTGATCCATAATTGCCCTGCTAGTCACCTTACAAATGGCATGTTCTATGGTTATTTGTCCTGGGCTGATAAGAGCGTGGATGCACCGGGCAGAGCATTCTAGGAGTTACCCAAGGGGAAAAATAGTTACTGACAGATAGTGGGTGACAGGCATGGTTAGGGTATTCTACATGGTTTTCTCTTTCAATCCACCATTTTCAGCATTTACTGTGTGTCCTTATTAGATCTGTCCAGGGAAGATGGGGATAAAAAAGATGAAATAGACACAGTCTCTGTACTAAGGGCTTTGTAATATAGTGAAGAGGGTCTGTTCTTTTTGGTGGGACCTCAGCTGCTGGACTGCTCTTTCCTCCATCTTTTGGCTTTGACTATAGATGTAATACCAAGTGCTTCAGTAGCCATGTTGTGATAATGAAACAGCAGTTGTGAGGACAAGAAGCCAATATACTAAGAACGGTAGCATGGAAATACAGAAAGCGTCTGGTTCCCTAATGACAGTATTGGGCTACTGTACCAACATCGAGACCACTGCCCTCTTAAGCAAACAATAAATGTCATCATGGTTAAGGACAGGTCTTCAGTTACCTACAGCTGAAAGTGTTTCTCACTTTTACACATGAAATACCAGGGAACCAGAAGTTTTGAGCCTGAAGCTACAGTTTAAAATTTTACGTTAGGTTTAAGTTTCTCCAACAGTAACTTGCAAAGTTTTAAAACATTCCTGCCCAACTCCACTGGCACCAGTTTTGCTATAGAAGGCCTCTTTTGCATTTGGGCACATTGTTTCCGGAAAGCTACTGAGCCTGGCGCTTTTCCTATGATGAGTAAACTAGACGTCTCAGCAAGGAGAAAACAAATCTAGGCAGAAGGCAGAGCTGGAGGCTTTTCCTTCTGCCGTGAGGTACGTAGACATATTTTCAGCACCATCCTTAGAACTAATTAATTAAAAGAATACGCGAAGTGTTTCCAAGGCTTGTTCTGAAATGACTCCTTCAATCAGAGGTTCTTTACTTTTGGCTTCTTTAAACCTTGCTGGTCCATTTTTTTACACTTAAATCAAGAAGCTTTTACATTTTTCTAGACCTTCAGGCTATTCTGCTTCTGTAGCTGCCACCTGAAGGGCAGAAGAGAGGCAGCTCAAGACTGAAATTTTCAATTTCTCTTTTCCTTTTTAGTTCTCAAATTAATGAGCTGTATGCAAATAGATGGGTGGCAAAGTGAGCTCAGGTTAGTGTCCTCCTTCCTTCATCTCATGCTCACCCGTGTCATCTGGCAGGCTGGGGCCTGCATAATGTTCCATTAATGATCCAGTTTGACCCATGGGAACTTCACCTCCTGTCCACATCTATATCAGCTTCTGCTTGGGAAGGCTTTGCATTTTCTTCATGACTGGAGATCATGGCGCTATGACTGAAACATCTGTAGGAAAATGAAGTAATGGGCCAGCTAATATGCTTAATGGCCTTAATAGCGTTAAATACGAATGCATTTAATGCTCATTTCATTCATAGCTGCCCTTGGCGTTATGGATGGCAAGCCCATGCGTGATGCTGAGACAAAAATGGCCCAAATGTCACTGCAAGTGTGAAGAAGAGTGAAAGAAAAATATTATAGCAGCATTATAAAATTTCATCTCAAATCTATCTTCATCGGAAAGAATTACATTATATGAGAAAAGAGGCAGCCAACCAGGAGACGGTTGCTGGCTTAAAGGAATTTAGCTCATGTGTAGAAAAGAAGAAATCCTGGAAGGCTGTGCTGAGGGATCCAGTGAGCAAAGACCAATAACATGGGAGGAAGAGACTCTTCCGGGAAATAGGGGATTTTTAACTGGGGAGGTCACCCTTTCCTTTCATGGTTACAGAGTTTTCTCCTCATAGGATAGGCTGTGTTCCACACCTTCCCAGACCTCCTCCCCTTCTTGGCTCTGTGTCATATTCCTCAGGGCACGATTTACCAGAAGTAGTTGGGTGAATGAATTCTGATCACTTCCTCACAGTTAGCCCTACACGAGAGGCTGTCTCTGATGAGATTCTCTGCAGAAAGTCTCAAGGGTCATGGGCGGTCGGGACACTTGGCACCACTGCAGGTTCTAGCAGGGCCCTCCGATATTGTAGGCAAGCTTTGCCACCTCCAGAGGGGCACAGGGATGGCCCTGGGGAGACAATTAGCGATAATGTTCTAAACTCTGAAGATAAACTTCATAGCAACTCTGGGGCCTCTTTTGTGGATTCTGTTCCCTCAGCTCTCAGAGAATCCTAGGGGGAGAAGGATAGTCTTTCCATCTCCCTCAGGGATCCAAAGAGTGCTAGAGGCCCAGACAAGATAGAGGCTAAAGAAGAGTAACAAGAAGTCCTCAGAAAATGAAATCACTTTGTCAAAGAGATATCTGCACCTCCACGTTCACTGCAGCATCATGCAAAACAGGTAAGACGTAGAAACAACCTAAGTGTCCATCAGTGCATGAATGGATAAAGAAAATGTCACACACACACACACGTACGCACGCACACACGGGCAATGGAATACTGTTCAGCTCTAAAAAAGGAAATTCTGCCATTTGCAACAACATGAATGGATCTTGAAGGCATTGTGCTAAGTGAGATAAGTCAGACAGAGACAACTACTGTATGTTATCACTTATATATGGAACCTAAAAAAGCCAAACTCATAGAGGCAGAGTAGAATAGTGGTTGCCAGGGATGGAAGGTGGGGGAAGTGGGGGGATGTTGGTCAAAGGGTACAAACTCCCAGCTATAAGGTGAATAAGTTCTGGGAGTCTAATATATACCATGGTGACTGTAATTAACAATACTGTACTACATACTTGAAAGTTGTTAAGAGACCAGATCTTAAGTGTGAATCATCACAAAAAAAATGGTAATTATATGAGGTGCTGGAGGGGTTAACTAACCTTATTGTGGTACTCACTTTGCGATATATACATGTATCAAACTACCACCTTGTACACCTTAAACTTACAAATGATATATGTCAATACTATCTCAAAGCTGGAAAAAATAGTTTGATTTGATATATTATGGTAGGAAGGATTTTCTAAAGGTGAATAATTTTCATATTCGAAAGTTCTTTTCTAAACTATAATTATCAATTTTAAAAAGTCCTCAGAATTACAGAAGCAAACTGTGGACATGAAGAAACTTTTTACTTACTGATAACAGGCGTCTGTGTAGAGACACTGCCAGAGGTTGGATCCAGAGATAAACATGGCCGGTCAAGCAGTAGCGTCCGACATGGCTGCTACACTGCTCCTGACCCAGCTTTGCAGGGCTCCTGCCTCTTAGTAAGATTGCTGAATGACTTTTACCATCAACTCAGGCAGGAGGTTGTGATGTTTCCCGGAAAGGAGAACTTAAAAAAATTTCTCTCTGTAGAATAAATACTAGCGATGTAAGCGTTGGGATTTGTGAAAAGTTTGGGTTTCAGCCAAGGCATGTATATATCAAGGTCATGAAGGTTCATTTCTCTAAATTTTCATCACAACTTTAATTTGGCCACAGCATCTTTGACTGTGCTAAGCACTTGTGTTTACTTACAGCTGCTCACCCCCAGGTCTTAAAAAAAGCATTCTGTATTAGTTAGTTTTTGAGGACCCCTGGGACTTTCCTTGGTGACAGGCAATTCAGAAATTTAAAAAATTAAGGAATAAAGAAAATGATGAGAAACAGTGTGTCTTCTGAATGATTCTGGATAACCTGAAGAGAGTCCAGCTGCCACAGCTCCTTAAAGCTCGGATATTTCACTTACTGCCTCACCACACCTAAATAATTGCTTTCACAACTGATATTTGATTTCATCATATTTGAGCTTTTTCCTTGGAACGAGTTTATAAAGTGAACTCTCTCAGATGAAAATAAAATTTAACTTCCCGACTTTATTTTCTAAATGGCTTATTGATACTCTTTATTCAGCACTCAGTTTTGAGGACACATTTAAAAGGGGGAGATAAATATAAATTAGAGTACCCGCAATATTCCTTTTTACTCTCAAGTACTAAGAGGAACTTCATTTTGTTAACATGTAGGAAAAAGTCATCCTCAAACTATAATTAAGCAATGCTGGGGTTTTTCTTGAAATAAAGGAGCAGCTGAAACTTGGCTTAAGAGTCCCTATTTTCTGACACCTTAGTTACTAACCTAGATGTTTGGAGTTGTATTTGCATAGATCAGAATTTTAGAGAGTGTTTTTTCGTAATCTAGTGAAAGGCAGCTAAGCCATGTTAAGAACAGCAATTCTTTCTTTAGATATCGAATACAAGTACAGTGTTTTAAAATGCCATAATTAAGCATAAGAAGTTAAAGTGGAAAGATGAATTTACCAGCAATACTAAATTTCTTCTATAATCTTTAAAAAAAATATATGGAAGTACTATGTGTCTAATATTTTAGTGCCTTATCATACTTAGTTCTCTCAGTTGCCGTATGAAATAGGCATTATGAATTCCTTCTTACAGACAAGAAAACCAAGGCTCAGACTGTCTGAGGGAACTTCTCAAGGACACAGAGTCAGGAATGGTAGGGCTGAGACCGCAGCTTAAGCTCATTATCTTTCCACTACGCTATGTTCCCATCCTTTGGAACAGCCATGGAAAAATCAACCAAGACCACTATCTCTTTGTCATGAAAATGATATTAAATAGAAGGCAGAAAAGTATCAGTAGCTTCTACCCAGAAGGAAATCTTTTTTGCCTGATCTGTTCTTCATCTTTAAACTTCTATGCCCTCTCCTTTTACCTGCCCATCACCACATAAGGCATGTGGACTCGTGCTGGTGCAGGAAGAAAACGTCCTCAACTGAAGAAATTATATCAAAATATTAACAGTGGTTGTGTTTAGACTAGGGAAAATTTATTCCTTCTTTCTACATTTCTATATTTTATAATAAAAAATACACCTTAAAAATAAGATTTAAAATGCATATTTCTCTTTTTTTAAAATTAAAAATATGTCTGTAACGGGAAAACAAAGGATTAGATAAGTTATTGAGATGTAAGAATTTGGGTGGAAAGTCTGCTGGCTATAAAAGCCCAACTTGTAAACATACCAAGATGTGGGAACTAATTTAGCTGTTATTTAGCTGTTATCTCTTACTTGATTTAATTTCTTTCACAGCCTTTGGATGTACTTCCACGTGTCTTGTGAGGACATGTGACAATGCTCCGCCGTCATTCTCTGGGTTTCAAGGGCTCTTCTTGCTTAATCTTGTTGGCATTAACCTTCTTGCCCTTCCCAGCCCTACATTTGCCTCCAAGGTTTTTCCAGGACAGTGATGGGTTTATTTTAGTTTTTCCTCTTTCCAGTATTAGGTCAGATTATACTCCGATGCTCCAGAGTACACTCTTTGTTTAAACACACACGTTTTTTCCTCCTATTACAAAAGTAATGTTTTGGAAACCTTAGAAAAAACTAGTTGAACCAAACAATGGAAAAAAGTGCCATATATAATTTAATTTCCCAGAGACGCTTTTGTGTATTTCCTTCCATTACTTTGTCTATTCCTGTGTGTGTGTGTGTGTGTGTGTGTGTGTGTGTGTGTGTGTGGTTCATAACAAATCGGACAGAATTTTTTTAAAAATCCCAATTTAAAATAGAATGGTTCGGTCTAGATGTAAAATGAAAACCTAAGCTATGGTTTTATTGTGCCATGATTGCTTTAAAGACACCTGTCTACAGCTTTTGCCAGCTCTCCAGTAGTTTATATGAAATATCAAAACTAAATTTGCCTCTTAGCTTGATCTATCTTGAAGGAAGGCACTTTTCTCCCCTTGAACCCTTGAACTCACGTTCATGTATAAAATAAGAGCTTCCTTCCTCTCCACCGGTATGTCCACCATCTCCAGGATGTACTGAATAAGGAAGCTTCAGAATGCTTTCCACCTCTTCACCAGCTCTCCCACTTTGGAAGAAGGAGTGACTTTCTGCCTGGAAAGATGGGAGAGCCCATCAGGCTGTGAAGTAAGCCAATGCAGAAGTGGAACTCGGCATCAGAAAACAGGCCGGTGTCTATCTCCTCCCCATTCCGTTTTCCCCTGTGGTGAGCACAACAGGAAGGGCACCTCCTGCCTGAGGTTCTCCAGCTGCACTGCCTACTGGTTGCAAGAGCAAGCCGGATTCAGCCCACCCTCCTAACTCTGCTGCACGCGGGGTCCTCCCAACTGTTGCCTGTGTGTATGTATCAAATTGTTTAAAACACAGCAGGGGGCTTCCCTGGTGGCGCAGTGGTTGAGAGTCCGCCTGCCGATGCAGGGGACACGGGTTCATGCCCCGGTCTGGGTAGATCCCACATGCCGCGCAGCGGCTGGGCCCGTGAGCCATGGCCGCTGAGCCTGCGCGTCCGGAGCCTGTGCTCCGCAACGGGAGAGGCCACAAAAGTGAGAGGCCTGTGTACCGCAAAAAAAAAAAAAAACAACAAAAACAAAACAGCAGGAAGGAGGAGCCTGATGATCAGCACCCAATCTCAATAATGGGCTCTGTAGAGCACACTCTGTATGTTATAATGTACACCTGTGCAGCATGTGTGTGGTGTAAGTGTATATTATTTCTGAGAATTTGAATTGCAAGTAGATTTTTGTCAGTCGCAGGAAGACGTTTTGATTTCCTTTAGGGCTCCATAATTAAGCTTCCTAGAATAGCTCAGAAAACAATTTTGCAATTATGTCAAAGCTAACCTATAACTTTAGTATAAAATTTAGCAAAAAATAAGTTGAATAAAGTGCCATTCACATATACACTGAAACCACCAACCCTTGCTCACTTAGTTGAGAACAACAGAGCAAATTTAATAGACTTAGAGCCAGCTGAGCTGTTTTCTAGCTGAGGGGCTGTGGCTAAAGTGCCCTTATTCCCTCTCCTTCCTCATGTCTCAGTGTCTCTAGACACCATGAGGTGCTTCCTGTGGGGAACTGATGGGGAGCGTGTCATCCCATTCTGTGATGGTAATTTTCTGTGTCAGCTTGGATCATGGCATGCCCAGATATTTGGCTAAACATTATTTCTGGATGTGACTGTGTGTTTCCAGATGAAATTAGCATTTGTATCAGTGGACTCAGTAAGGCATTTGCCTTCCGCAGTGTGGGTGGGCATCACCCAATCCATGAGGGCCCGAGTAGAACAAAAAGGTGGAGGAAGGAGGCATTTGGCCCTTCCTGCCTGGCTGCTTGAGGTGGGACATCCATCTTCTCTTGCCCTTGATGCTTCTACTTCTCAGGCCTTCAGACCCAGCTGGAATCTATACCACCAGCTCCCCTGGTTCTCAGGCCTTTGGATTCAGATTGAACCACACCACTGGCTTTCCTGGGTCTCCAGCTTGCAGATGGCAGATTGCGGGGACTTTTCAACCGCTATAGTTCCGTGAGCCAATTCCTTATAATAAGTCTCTTCATATTTGTATCTATATATTTCCTATTAGTTCCATTTCTCCAGAGTGCCTTGACTAATACACACTCTAAGTCCCAAATGGAATCTGTTCTTTTCAAAGAAAGAAGGGTCTCTGAAACAGAGCTGTGGCCAAACTGCCAGAGATCCAGACAGGTTAGAGGGATAAGAAGAGAAAGAGGAAATACTCAGAATTAAAGAAACAGGGATGCCAGGCCTTCTCCCTATGACCCAGACATCAGTGTGGATAGATGGGAGATGATCTGAAAGCTGACCAAACATGATTCTAAGCATGTGTGAAACTCATATGGGGAATCTGCAAAGTGAGGCTTTGTAGTAGCTGGGGACCCACGTTAGCATGTAAACACTTGTTTCAGTAAAACAAGAATTACACCAGAAGCTATACAACCTGAAAACAGGAACATCAGTACTAGTAGAAAAGGTAGAGATGACAGAGAGGAGAGAGAGAGAGAGAGAGAGAAATTGTCAAGGGTTTTAGTGATGTTTGCAACCTCAAAACACATTCTGTTGCAGAGCCTGGCAGGATATATTTGCCCATTTATGTAATTTAGAGTGTTCTGTTCAACCATGATTTTCTAGGTTGAGCGGAGGTAGGTTAGGACATTGATGTTCATTGTTGCACATTGTTGTCCAAGATCACACAGCTAGTAAAAGGCAGATCTGGGACCCAGACCCAGACAGTGACTCTAGCATCCCTGCACTTAACCACTGCACTCAGTGTGTCTATAGATACAAACAATGAGTCCTCCTAAAATGAACTCCCAAGAGGTTACCAAACCAGAAGCCACCTTTTCTCTTTATAGATACACGTCAAAGAGAAATGTTGACATCTGGCAATCCTTAACAATTTTACATTTATACATTTTTAACTAGGGACTATTTCTTTCAGTGTTCTTAAAATTTTCAAGGTAATGCTACTTCAAGTAAAATAGCCACAACTGGGAATGTCAGCAGAGTATGCTATACAAAATAAAACCGGCAATGTCTTTCAAAGAACAGTCAAATGTGTTTTGTCATTGCACAGATGGTCTCCTTCCATGGCAACATAGAAGAGAGCTTCCTTTCCATCCTGTTGATGAACTCCTTTGTTAAGAGTATGAAAAATAGAAAGAAAGAAAAAATAAAGGTTTTTCAATTTCTTTTTAACAGAGGGGTTAAACGTAGTGTTTCATTGATTTGTTTATTTTTTGAAACTTAACAATTGGCTCGCTCTGGGTCCTTTCCCATCCAGCCACACTCCTCTCAGCTTCTAGGTTGAAAAGGTGTGTTCTCATTATCTAAACACTCATTACTGAATCCCTAATGTTATGAGGTTCAAAAGATGACACAACCTGGAAATCTTTAACAATAAACTGACCACATTTATAAGAGAATTCCTACTCAAACAGTTTCAAAACATGTTTCACAACCTTTGGTTATCTGAATGTTGATGATAGTTTGTTTTTATTAGCATGCTACAAGGCAAATTCACTCAAAAGAAAAATGGCAAATCTTGCCATATATACAGTTTCATAAAGTCATTGAAATGAATGGCAAAGAATGGCTTCACTCACTCACAAAGCCACTGGCAAATAAATTTCCGGCAGAGTTAGAAGACTTGACAACTGAAGAAGAGACACTTGACAAGGATGATGATGCTTTGAAAAGGAATGACTTGAATATCAAAGGATTAAGAAAAGATCTTGTAAAACATGAGGAAATCCTTGAATATATTTGTGAAAAAAAAAATGACTGCCTTTCTAGTTTGCATTGAAAGTCCAGTGTGAAAAATATCAAACTGTGCTATAAGATAACTTTCCTGGGACAAAATTATACCCCTTAACCTTGCTGGGACAAAATACTTAATTCTTCCTTTAGCCTAAGAATTATCACATACACGCAATGATAGGCTAACATTTTTAAGGTAATGTAAAACTAATTTTCATAATTTTGGCTTCATTTTCAAAATAACAGCCTAATCAAGCTTTCTTTTTGATTTTCTATTAAATGTTGGTTCCCATTTTGTGCAGATTTACTTTTAAGTGGTTCTTTTCTGGTACCAATTATTCTTGGATAATGAGGACTTTCTGTACTTTATTCTGACAGGGCAGGGGCTAAATGGGGTTCATGAGGCTAGGTGGCTCGCTCATCATCAACTTCACTTCAATAAAAAACTCTTCTGAGGACCCACAGAGTCTGGAATGCCATGAGTTGAATTACTTTTCACCTTGCTTCACATCCAATGTTTATCTCCTCATGGCTAGGTTTGATGAAGGCTTTGCAGACCCACAGAAACAGGTCCGTGATGACAGTCCTAGATTTAATAGAGACTCAGTAAAGAGCAGCTCTCCAGAGTAACCCTGGCTGCCCAAAGTCAGGGGTCCTCAGTTAGAAAGTTCTTTTTCCTCAGAAAATGCTTCTGACTAAATAGTTCACATTGCCATTCACAGAGAAGTACTAATTAGCTAATGCTTGGAAAAGCTTCTTTTTCTTTGCCCCAGCAATTCACCTTTTAAGTTCTTACACACTGTGGACATTACTGAAAGGGTAGCTGAAATGATCTTCTGGCATAAATCAGTTTATTTACTTATGGATGCATCATGGTGTTATTTTCTCGCAAAAAACTTAATAACAACCTATTATTTAAAAAAACAACTCTCTCAAAAATGATTTATTATAAACACATTCAGCTGCTAAGAACTCTTGTCTCTCTCTCTAGACCTAAACCTTCCTCTAAATTTTGCAACCAATTTTCTCCTGTACAATAATCTCAAATTGATGAGTAAGTGTAAGGAAAGTGACTAATGCTAAAGATTAATCTTCCACTGGATAATTTTTTACTTGGGGAGATTCCATTGAAACTGAGCAAATATCTCTAAAAAAGAGTAAAAATTATATTTAGATATTTAGCATACTAACGTGAAAGCGGCAGTCTTTTGAATGGGCATTGGCGCCTTGCTTCTTAGTCTGCTATTGGCTGCTAAAGTGAAATGTGACTAACACGTCCATAGCACTTTTCCTAAAAGGTTATAACAAAACTATGATCTTTGTTTCCGCTGAACATGAGCTGTTTGAGTTTATTGATGACAAGCCATGCTGCTACCTTTACCTCTATTCAAAAGAGCCAAAGTTGCGTTCTTCACAGAGTCAGAGACTGTTTATTCCATGTTAAAGAAACGTTATATTAGAGGGCCTAGTGCCAATAGTACTTAAAAATACCATCAATTTTAAGAGATCTTTAATTCAGAAAACATTTTTTTTTAAAAGCCATTCGGAGGTTGACCTATGGCTAAATTGTCACTAGTCCCTATTGGAATACAAGTAACGCTAGCATTAATACATTTTTTTTTTAAAGATTTTTCGGTTTTTTGGATGTGGACCATTTTTTAAAGTCTTTATTGAATTTGTTACAATATTGCTTCTGATTTATGTTTTGTTCTTTTGGCCGTGAGGCATGTGGGATCTTAGCTTCCCGACCAGGGATTGAACCCACATACCCTGCATTGGAAGATGATGCTGTAAGATGCTTAACCACTGGATCACCAGGGAAGTCCCAATACATCTTTTGTTTGTTTGTTTGTTTGACATGTGGACTTTTATTTTTTCCCAAAATTAATGATGTTTTTATCACTATTATTTTTAAGTTCATATCTTTTATTATTTTTTCTTTTTAAAATTTATTTGAGTCTTTTTTTTTTCTTTTTTTTTTTTTTTACCAAAGCAAAGGCATTGATAAAGCAAATACAATCTGCAATAATAAACAGATCTCAATAGAGGCTAAATATCATTAACTTACTACATAATTTAGACAGTAAATATGGTCAATTTTTGCTTCTTTCCAATAGAATACATTTGATCACATCTTTTTTATACAGCAGGTACTTATTAGTCATCAATTTCAAACACATCAGTGTATACATGTCAATCCCAATCGCCCAATTCATCACACCACCCCGCGGCTTTCCCCGCTTGGTGTCCATACGTTTGTTCTCTACATCTGTGTCTCAATTTCTGCCCTGCAAACCGGTTCATCTGTACCATTTTTCTAGATTCCACATATATGCATTACTATATGATATTTGTTTTTCTCATTCTGACTTACTTCACTCTGTATGACAGTCTCTAGATCCATCCACGTCTCAACAAATGACCCAATTTTGTTCCTTTCTAGGCCGAGTAATATTCCATTGTATATATGTGCCACATCTTCTTTATCCATTCAACTGTCGATGGGCATTTAGGTTGCTTCCATGACCTGGCTATTGTAAATAGTGCTGCAGTGAACATTGAGGTGCATGTGTCTTTTTTTTGGGGATGACCACAACAAAAGCAACAATGATTGCAATTACCAAACATGAAACACACTCATACTATGTCATAATATTGACATTCAGTCCAGTAATCCTCCACTGTAACAGCTCCTTTACTTTGCAGCGAAAATTGATTTGTATATTTTTTGCCTCTGAGTCCTTGTGGGATTTTTTTTTTTTTTTTTTTTTTGCGGTACGCGGGCCTCTCACTGTTGTGGCCTCTCCCGTTGCGGAGCACAGGCTCCGGATGCACAGGCTCAGCGGCCATGGCTCACGGGCCTAGCCACTCCGCGGCATGTGGGATCTTCCCGGACCGGGGCACGACCCATGTCCCCTGCATCAGCAGGTGGACTCTCAACCACTGCGCCACCAGGGAAGCCCCGGATTTTTTTTTTTTATTCAGACAGAAAGTCACAAAAATTATAATCATCCTCATCAGTTCACTCAGTCCTATGTAATTAATTTTTTTTTCATCTTGATCTTTTGTTAGCACTTTTATGAATTCATCAGTTTTCCATTAGAGTTCTGAAAATGCTTATTCATTCAGTTCAGCAGTATAGTCAGTTACCAGAAACCTGTACTTGTCAGAGTCTTTTCCATGAATTCCTTGAAGATGAAACGCTTTTATAGGAACATTTTTGCAAAAGCATCAGAGTACACCCAGAACTGTCTGGAAATGACAAAAGACTTAAAAATGACCGCAGTTAAAGATTTGATTAATGTTCATAATACTGCAGTTGACAAGGAAATCTAGTTATTTCTGAGATATACATTTTAAAGTAATAGCTAGAATTATGACTTATAACATTATACCAGAACATAAAAGACTTTTAGAAATTTCATGTAATGTCTGAAACATCTATATTAAGATATTTCCATACAAATAACCCAAGGAAAGTTTAGTATTAGTTTTTTTTTTGTTTGTTTGTTTGTTTATACTGCAGGTTCTTATTAGTCATCAATTTTATACACATCAGTGTATACATATCAATCCCAATTGCCCAGTTCAGCACACCACCATCCCCACCCCACTGCGGTTTTCCCCCCTTGGTGTCCATACGTTTGTTCTCTACATGTGTGTCTCAACTTCTGCCATGCAACTAGTTCATCTGTACCATTTTTCTAGGTTCCACATACATGCGTTAATATACGATACTTGTTTTTCTCTTTTCTGACTGACTTCACTCTGTATGACAGTCTCTAGATCCATCCACATCTTAACAAATGACTCCATTTTGTTCCTTTTTATGTCTGAGTAATATTCCATTGTATATGTGTGCCACATCTTCTTTATCCATTCATCTGTCAATGGGCATTTAGGTTGCTTCCATGACCTGGCTATTGTAAATAGGGCTGCAATGAACAATGGGGTGCATGTGTCTTTTTGAATTATGGTTTTCTCTGGGTATATGCCCAGTAGTGGGATTGCTGGATCATATGGTAATTCTGTTTTTAGTTTTTTAAGGAAACTCCATACTGTTCTCCATAGTGGCTGTATCAATTTACATTCCCACCAACCCTGCAAGAGGGTCCCCTTTTCTCCACACCCTCTCCCACATTTGTTGTTTGTAGATTTTCTGATGATGCCCATTCTAACTGCTGTGAGGTGATACCTCACTGTAATTTTGATTTGCATTTCTCTAATAATTAGTGATGTAGAACAGCTTTTCATGTGCTTCTTGGCCATCTGTATGTCTACTTTGGAGAAATGTCTATTTAGGTCTTCTGTCCATTTTTGGATTGGGTTGTTTGTTTCTTTAATATTGAGCTGCATGAGCTGTTTATATATTTTGGAGATTAATCCTTTGTTGATTCATTTGCAAATATTTTCTCCCACTCTGAGGTTGTTTTTTTCGTCTTGTTTATGGTTTCCTTTGCTGTGCAAAAGCTGTTGAGTTTCATTAGGTCCCATTTGTTTATTTTTATTTCCATTACTCTAGGAGGTGGATCAAAAAAGATCTTGCTGTGATTTATGTCAAAGAGTATTCTTCCTATGTTTTCCTCTAAGAGATTTATAGTGTCTGGTCTTCCATTTAGGTCTCTAATCCATTTTGAGTTTATTTTTGTGTATGGTGTTAGTGAGTGTTCTAATTTCATTCTTTTACATGTAGCTGTGCAGTTTTCCCAGCACCACTTATTGAAGAGGCTGTCTTTTCTCCATTGTATATCTTTGTCTCCTTTGCCATAGATTAGTTGACCGTAGGTGCGTGGGTTTATCTCTGGGCTTTCTATCTTGTTCCATTGATCTATATTTCTGTTTTTGTGCCAGTACCATATTGTCTTGGTTGCTGTAGCTTTGTAGTATAGTGTGAAGTCAGGGAGCCTGATGCCTCCAGCTCCGTTTTTTGTTCTCAAGATTGCTTTATCTATTCGGGGTTCTTTTGTGTTTCCATACAAATTTTGAGATGATTTGTTCTAGTTCTGTAATAAATGCCATTGGTAATTTGATAGGGATTGCATTGAATCTGTAGATTGCTTTGGGTAGTATAGTCATTTTCACAATATTGATTCTTCCAGTCCAAGAACATGGTATATCTCTCCATCTGTTGGTATCATCTTTAATTTCTTTCATCAGTGTCTTATAGTTTTCTGCATTCAGGTCTTTTGTTTCGCTAAGTAGGTTTATTCCTAGGTATTTTATTCTTTTTGTTGCAATGGTGAATGGGAGTGTTTCCATAATTTCTCTTTCAGCTTTTTCATCATTAGTGTATAGGAATGCAAGAGATTTCTGTGCATTAATTTTGTATCCTGCAGGTTTACCAAATTCATTGATTAGCTCTAGTAGTTTTCTGGTGGCCTTTTTAGGATTCTCTATGTATAGTATCATGTCATCTGCAAACAGTGACAGTTTTACTTCTTCCTTTCCAAATTGTATTCCTTTTATTTCGTTTTCTTCTCTATTGCTGTGGCTAAGACTTCCAAAACTATGTTGAATAATAGTGGTGAGAGTGGACATCCTTGTCTCATTTTCTATCTTAGAGGAAATGCTTTCAGTTTGTCACCATTGAAAATTATGTTTGCTGTGGGTTTGTCATATATGGACTTTATTATATTCAGGCAGTTTCCCTCTATGCCCACTTTCTGGAGAGTTTTTATCATAAGTGGGTGTTGAATTTTGTCAGAAGCTTTCTCTGCATCTACTGAGATGATCTTATGGTTTTTATTCTTCAATTTATTAATATGGTGTATCACATTGATTGATTTGCGTATACTGAAGCATCCTTGCATCCCTGAGATAAATCCCATTTGATCATGGTGTATGATCCTTTTAATGTGTTGTTGGATTCTGTTTGCTAGTATTTTGTTGAAGATTTTTGCATCTGTATTCATCAGTGATATTGGTCTGTAATTTTCTGTTTTTGTAGTATCTTTGTCTGGCTTTGGTATCAGGGTGATGGTGGCCTCATAGAATGAGTTTGGGAGTGTTCCTTCCTCTGCAATTTTTTGGATGAGTTTGAGAAGGATGGGTGTTAGCTCTTCTCAAAATGTTTGATAGAATTCACCTGTGAAGCCATCTGGTCCTGGACTTTTGTTTGTTGGAAGATTTTTAATCACAGTTTCAATTTCATGACTTGTGATTGGTCTGTTGATATTTTCTATTTCTTCCTGGTTCAGTCTTGGAAGGTTATACCTTCTAAGAATTTGTCCATTTCTTCCAGCTTTAACATTTTATTGGCATAGAGTTGCTTGTAGTAGTCTCTTAAGATGCTTTGTATTTCTGTGGTGTCTGTTGGAACTTCTTCCCTTTCTAATTTCTGATTTTATTGATTTGAGTCCTCTCCCTCTTTATCTTGATGAGTCTGGCTAATGGTTTATCAATTTTGTTTATCTTCTCAAGAACCAGGTTTTAGTTTTCTTGATCTTTGCTATTGTTTTCTTTGTTTCTATTTCATTTATTTCTTCTCTGATCTTTATTATTTCTTTCCTTCTACTAACACTGGGTTTTGTTTGTTCTTCTTTCTCTAGTTCCTTTAGGTGTAAGTTTAGATTGTTTACTTGAGATGTTTCTTGTTTCTTGAGGTAGGCTTGTATAGCTATAAATTTCCCTCTTAGAACTGCTTTTTGCTGCATCCCATAGGTTTTGGGTCATCATGTTTTCATTGTCATTTGTCTCTAGGCATTTTTTGATTTCCTTTTTGATTTCTTCAGTGATGTCTTGGTTATTTAGTAACGTATTGTTTATCCTCCATGTGTTTGTGTTTTTTACGTTTTTTTCCATGGAATTCATTTCTAATCTCAAAGCATTGTGGTCAGATAAGATGCTTGATATGAGTTCAATTTTCTTAAATTTACTGAGGCTTGATTTGTGACCCAAGATGTGATCTATCCTGGAGAATGATCAGTGTGCACTTGAGAAGAAAGTGTAATCTGCTGTTTTTGGATGGAATGTCCTATAAATATCAATTAAATCTATCTAGTCTCTTGTGTCATTTAAAGCTTCTGTTTCCTTATTTATTTTCATTTTGGATGATCTTTCCATTGGTGTAAGTGAGGTGTTAAAGTCCCCCACTATTATTGTGTTACTGTCGATTTCCTCTTTTATAGCTGTTAGCAGTTACCTTATGTATTGAGGTGCTCCTATGTTGGGTGCATATATATTTATAATTGTTATATCTTCTTCTTGGTTTGATCCCTTGATCATTATGTAGTATCCTTGGTTGTCTCTTGTAACATTCTTTATTTTAAAGTCTATTTTATCTGATATGAGTATAGCTACTCCAGCTTTCTTTTGATTTCCATTTGCATGGAATATCTTTTTCAATCCCCTCACTTTCAGTCTGTATGTGTCCCTAGGTCTGAATTGGGTCTCTTGTTGATAGCATATGTTTGGATCTTGTTTTTGTATCCATTCAGCAAGCCTGTGTCTTTTGGTTGGAGCATTTAATCCGTTCATGTTTAAAGTAATTATTGATATGTATGTTCCTATGACCATTTTCTTAATTGTTTTGGATTTGTTTTTGTAGATCCTTTTCTTCCCTTGTGTTTCCCACTAAGAGAAGTTCCTTTAGCATTTTTTGTAGAGCTGTTTTGGTGCTGCCGAATTCTCTTAGCCTTCGCTTGTCTGTAAAGCTTCTGAATCTGAATGTGATCCTTGCTGGGTAGAGTAATCTTGGTTGTAGTTTCTTCTCTTTCATCACTTTAAGTATATCATGCCACTCCCTTCTGGCTTGTAGAGTTTCTGCCGAGAAATCAGCTGTTAACCTATGGGGGTTCCCTTGTATGTTATTTGTCGTTTTTCCCTTGCTGCTTTCAGTAATTTTTCTTTATCTTTAAATTTTGTCAATTTGATTACTATATGTCTCTGCATGTTTCTCCTTGGGCTCATCCTGTATGGGACTTGCTGCGCTTCCTGGACTTGGGTGGTTATTTCCTTTCCCATGTTAGGGAAGTTTTTGACTATAATCTCTTCAAATATTTTCTTGGGTCCTTTCTCTCTCTCTTCTCCTTCTGGGATCCCTATAATGCGAATGTTGTTGTGTTTAATGTTGTCCCAGAGGTCTGTTAGGCTGTCTTCATTTATTTTCATTCTTTTTTCTTTATTCTGTTCCACAGCAGTGAATTCCACCATTCTGTCTTCCAGGTCACCTTTCTGTTCTTCCGCCTCAGTTATTCTGCTATTGATTCTTTCTAGTGTAGTTTTCATTTCAGTTATTGTATTGTTCATCTCCCTTTGTTTGTTCTTTAATTCTTCTAGGTATTTGTTAAACATTTCTTGCATCTTCTCGATCTTTGCCTCCATTGTTTTTCTGAGGTCCTGGATCATCTTCACTATCATTATTCTGAATTCTTTTTCTGGAAGGTTGCCTATCTCCACTGCATTTAGTTGTTTTTCTGGGGTTTTATCTTGTTCCTTCATCTGGTACATAGCCCTCTGCCTTTTCATCTTGTCTATCTTTCTGTGAATGTGTTGTTTGTTCCACAGGCTGCAGGATTGTAGTTCTTCCTGCTTCTGCTGTCTGCCCTCTGGTCGATGAGTCTTGTGTAAGTTTCCTGATGGGAGGGACTGGTGGTTGGTAGAGCTGACTGTTGCTCTGGTGAGCAGAGCTCAGTATAACTTTAATCTGCTTGACTGTTTTTAGGTGGGGCTGGGTTCCCTCCCTGTTGGTTGTTTTGCCTGAGGCAACCCAATGCTGGAGCCTACCTGAACTCTTTCGTGGGGCTAATGACAGACTCTGGGAGGGCTCACACCAAGGAGTACTTCCCAGAACTTCTGCTGCCAGTGTCCTTGTCCCCACAGTGAGCCACAGCCACACCTTGCCTCTGCAGGAGACCCTCCAACACTAGCAGGTAGGTCTGGTTCAGTCTCCCCTGGGGTTACTGCTCCTTCTCCTGGGTCCTGATGCACACACTACTTTGTGTGTGCCTTCCAAGAGTGGAGTCTCTGTTTCCACCAAGTCCGGTCAAAGTCCTGCAATCAATTCCCACTAGGCTTCGAAGTCTGATTTTCTAGGAATTCCTCCTCCCATTGCCAGACCCCCAGGTTGGGAATCCTGATGTGGGGCTCAGAACGTTCACTCCAGTGGGTGGAGTTCTGTGGTATAAGTGTTCTCCAGTCTGTGAGTCACCCACCCAGAGGTTATGGGATTTGATTTCACTGTGATTGCGCCCCTCCTACCATCTCATTTTGGCTTCTGCTTTGTCTTTGAATATGGGGTATCTTTTTTGGTGGGTTCCAGTGTCTTCCTGTCAGTGATTGTCCAGCAGCTAGTTGTGATTCTGGTGTTCTTGCAAGAGGGAGTGAGAGCACGTCCTTCTACTCCGCCATCTTGGTTCCTCTCCTCCCCAATACATCTTAATATTAGCCTCCTCTTAATAATTTAGACATCGGTTTTCCAGTCTATCAATTGTCTTGTTCTATTGCTAGTCTGTTTCACTCTTGACTTCCCTTCTTTCTAAACACATGGCTCTAGAAGGAGAATAGAATGATAAGAACTAAAACTTGAATTCATTAATTTCGAGAGTTGTTTGGAACTCTGATTCAAAGAGCTGAATTTAAAAAGTTAATAGATTTGGGACTGTTTTATTTATTTATTTATTTATTTATTTATTTATTGTTGGCTGTGTTGGGTCTTCATTGCTGTGCGCCGTATTTCTCTAGTTGCGGCAAGCAGGGGCTACTCTTCGTTGCGGTGTGCGGGCTTCTCATTTTGGTGACTTTTCTTGTTGCGGAGCAGGAGCTCTAGGTGCATGGGCTTCAGTAGTTGTGGCACGTGGGCCCAGTAGTTGTGGCTCACAGGCTCTAGAGCGCAGGCTCAGCAGTTGTGGCGCACGGGCTTAGTTGCCCCGCAGCATGTGGGATCCTCCTGGACCAGGGCTCGAACCCATGTCCCCTGCATTGGCAGGCGGATTCTTAACCACTGCACCACCAGGGAAGTCCCTGGGACTTTTTTATGAACTTCAATTATCTGTACCATTCCTGGTGAATTTTCCTTTTGCATGATAGGTGTCTACCTTCCCATACCAAGTGTTAAGACATGAAATATATCATTCACTTTATTTTTTCAAAAATCAAATTAAATCTAACTCAGAGGAAAGTTAATAGTAATCATTATTGGGACTCGATTCTCTGTGTTCCATCTTCTGTTCCTGCTAGCCAGAACCTTTTGAGGGCTTCTGAGATCTTACAGCAAAGCAGAACATTTGGGAAACTCCACTGCTCTGTGGCCTGTAAGTGCTTGATATTACAGTTGTCTATGACTTTATAGGCCTTGGAAATTGCTCCAGTTTTAGTGCCACCCTTGGGAAGGGTACTCAGTGCCTAGGGACTGCTCACTCATGGTACTGTGAGGTTCTGTTCCCTTCCTCAGTTACTAAGAGTTAACATTTAACTACTGTTCCCTTCTTGTATTAACCATCCTCTCTTGTCCCTTATCTTCTCCCTCACTCCCAAAGTGGATACCTGTCTCACTTTCCTCTGTGAAAATCTCTTAATTTTGTTTTTTAATTTTGTTTTTTAATTTTCAAAAACAAAAGCCAGAAAGGGAGGTTATCTTCAGGCAACTTTCACTTGACTTTGAAACATAAACTTCTCTGAGAAGGAAAATCCCAAAGTTCATCTCACTTCTTGGAAAAGGATTAAAAAATAATAATAAACAGGAAGAGCCAAATATATCTCAATAGTTATCACTTAAGATATGGTTTATAATTAGATAAAATGTGAGAAACGTAACAATGCAATATAAATGTAATGAGTAAGATAATGAATAAAGGATATAAAGTGAAAGTGGAAAAAAGTTGTTGGCAATCATTAAAAACTAAGTTGTTTTGGTTTAACCTGACCTTGCTGACAAAGATTGCCTATGTTAACACGACTTCTGGATTCCCCCCCCCCCATTCAAAGGAGACTCTCCAGCCTTGATATTTAACTTTTGATTTCAAAACTCAATTCCAGCAACATTCAGTGTTCCTCCAAGGGTGGGCATGAGACCAAATGTCCTGTCAGAATCACCAAGTGCAGATTCCTGGACCCTCTCTAAGACTGCTGCTCCTGCAATATTGATGACTTTTCAATACTGATGACTTTTCAGTATTGTGATTGCAGCAGTCCACACGCTCTGGAGCAACACGTGAACCAGGCAAAGCCAAATACTCTATCAGTCACTGGCCAGTTAAAAATTTCCATCCCAGGACTTCCATCCTCTTCTTACGCCT
Source organism: Aethalodelphis obliquidens (assembly GCF_003676395.1). Classification (NCBI taxonomy): domain Eukaryota; kingdom Metazoa; phylum Chordata; class Mammalia; order Artiodactyla; family Delphinidae; genus Aethalodelphis; species Aethalodelphis obliquidens. The sequence continues at coordinate 16,558,401 of NW_020837947.1, read as the reverse complement.
AACACAGGCTCCTCTTTCTGGTTCTCCTAGTTTCGAGGGACTTGCTTGTGTCCCTCCCTGGGCAGAAGCAGCGAGGGCCAGGTGAGTGACCTACCTGATTGGCTCCTGACTGGCCCCAGGTTGGCTTTCAACGGCTCTGGTTTTGGCCACGAGCTTCACTCTGTCACATTCACCTCATGAGTATGTCTTTGCATCCTGGAGCACAGTCAAAACAAATTACTCGTAGAATTCTTATCTTTAAATATTTAGTCTAGCTTTTTGGACTCACCTTGGACTCTGTGCTAGGTGACGCTCTTCTCTAGCACCTCACCAGGAGTTACCACAACATTTTGTTTTCAACATTTCTCTTGCTTCTGAGAATTCACCTCTCATCTGCACCCCATTTCTCAATGGCTCAGCTCCACTTTGCTATTTAGGGTTATCTGTTATTTAGTAAACCTATATAACAATTCTCGAGTGGGTTATGACTAGGGTGCCCTTGCAAATCCAAATTGGAACCCCGCTGAGAGTGAAAAGGATGCTATTGGTAACGCTGGGACCGGAGTCAAGTCAAACAAAACGATGACCATCGCAGTGATGACAGGCACTATGAGAACTGCTGCGGTGCCAGTTTTTCTTTGCTTTTTTTTTTTTTAGTGACTGTTCTCAGCTTTTCCCTAAGCCTCTATTTCTGCTGACAGTTGAAAACACTTGATTTGGGCATTTAAAAAGAACCTAATTCCAGTTTAAAACTTACCCCAGTCTCTCTAGAGGCAAATGTTCAGGCTCTCAGAGACTTGCCCATCTCTCCTTCTTTCTTTCTCCTGGTAACATCTGGGTGTTGGGGAAGTTTCCTGAAGATGGTGCATTTAAACAAGGATCCTCTGGTCCAAGGGCCATTCAGCAGTCTTTGCTGAGCCTGTTGGCCTTTGGTTGATGGGCAGCTCAACCCTCTAGTTCATGAGGTGCAGAACTGTGTCCTTGTCGCATCTGCTACCCAAATGGCTGCAGTGGAGCGCCTCCCAGGGTTGTCAGCATTCTCTAGGCCCAGGAGTCCCTTGCCCTGCTATCTTGCCCCCACCCTGGCTCCCATACTGCTACAGTCCCTCTGAGTCCCACCTCTATTTAGAAGCAGGCCAGCTTGAGACGGCCCACCTCCTGGCCTTGCTTTCAGGTTCTTTTGACTTCGTCTGGAGCACTTCCTGGCAGATCTGTCACCCAGTTAAGTCTGCATACTCTGCCAGGGCATGGAGGTGTCGTCTGGACCCCTGAGGTACCACCCACGGACTCTGGCTGGAAGGGGTGGGTAGAGGGGGAGTTGCTTCTTCAATTGTTAAGTCCATGATACACTCTCATCAGCTACCTAGTTCACTGTTTTAAGGGATTTACCTATTTTAACTCTTTTAATCTTCCCAGCAAACATCTAGTGTAGATAACGTTAATACCTTCAGGTTACAGATGAAGAAACAGGAACAGAGAATAAGTAATTTGCCTGAGGTCACCCAGCAAACAAGGGACAGAGCCAGGACTTGGGTCCAGGCAGCCTGGTATCAGGATCTGTACTCTGAACCACTGTGTAGGGAGAAGTTTTGGGATTAGGCTGATAAAATGTGATTATTCAACAAGAAGTTTCCGCCTAGATAAATTATTTAGGTGTTCAAAATTCTTCTGACATGAACAGATACTCTGACACTCAGTATTTTGGAGACTCTAGGTCAACACTTTTACTCTGTTAACCTAACTTTTCATTAAAAAGCAGCATCTCCTACCATTGTAACTCATAATTAAAATAATAACTTTACTGACTTGGTGTTTATAAACCCCACTGATACAATAATTTAGTAAATAAATGTGATTTCTTCAGAATTAGGCGTGCTGATCTCATGTCTTCTCCTCTTAGGATTTTAATTAATTGGATGCCAGTAAATATTGGAATAGTTTTTAGTGCTTTAAGTGTATACTTTTTTTAATGAAACGTCTTTTTGAATACTTGTGGTTTTCTTCTTTTCTTTCTTTTTTCTTTTCTTTTCTTAACAAAGCAAATAGTTATTTCCGATACAGAGAAATTCTTTACTCTTAGATGTTCCCTTATCGTTACATCTCTAATTTAATCTTGTACTAATTCCAAAGAACAATTGTGCAATTTCTGGATCTTCTAAAGTACGTCCCATTCATTTCCTGAAGCCTTGGAAACTCTTTATGCATAATGCTCTCCTCCCCAAGCCTTTATTCATTTTTTAATTCTTTTTGACCAAAAGTTTGCACTTTTCCCAAACCTCTGTGGTTTTTTTTTTTTGCGGTACACGGGCCTCTCACTGTTGTGGACTCTCCTGTTGCGGAGCACAGGCTCCGGACGCGCAGGCTCAGCAGCCATGGCTCATGGGCCCAGCCACTCCGCGGCATGTGGGATCTTCCCGGACCGGGACACGAACCTGTGTCCCCTGCATCCGCAGGCTGACTCTCAACCACTGCGCCACCAGGGAAGCCCCAAACCTCTGTGTTTTTAAAAAATCTTCTTTATCTTATTTTTTCAGTTATTAGGTGAATTTCTACTATCTTTCTCTGTTTTTTCCCCCGGGTTGTTTTGGTGATTCAGTTTCTGGCCTTCAAATGTATAGTTGCCACATTTTTACTGCCACTGACTATAAAATTCTGCCCAGTTACTAGGCTGTGAGAAAGTAGATGCAAAATTGTTCCTATTGCCTGCTGCCCAGCTGTGTGGCACTGGCACCAGCATCCAAGAAAGCATCCTTTTTCTCCCTGTATTCTTAGATTCAGGAGCCTGTTCAATATGCATCGTCTATGGGACCAGCCAAGTAATTGCCTATTGATAACCACCTAGAACCTCTTACTTGTTTAAATAAAGTTAGTTTCACTTTCATTTTGCTTCGGCTTCCACATAGAGAATGCTATTTATCTTTTTCTAATGGTATTTAAATAATTATTATCCTAACCCTGCAGGTTCAGTGAAGCGATATTGCCATTGGCGTGTTAGCTACAAAGGAGTTGCTCTCCCTTTGGAAATAAGCAGCCTTGGCTTGCTGAAACTTGGCTGGAATTCGAAGACCCAGAAACTGGGCTGGGGACAGAAGCAGCATTTGATGAAAAACAGAGAGTTAAGGCGCAGCACCCTGCAGAGGAAAACAAAACAAAAGTCATCCATCTTGTCCAATAGTATTAACAATCCTAGTGAGCCAAGCAGAGAATCCATTTGGTGGGCATTGGAGTAAAAACCAGAAAACAGTAACACGTAATATAGTAATTCATTTTTCTCATTTGATTCTCAAAGGCTCATGGCCAGAAAGGGACAGAGCTGGAATCTGCTCTGCGTGGTGGGAGCAGAGAGCCCGTACACGTCCTATCTATGCTTGAGTGCATTCTGGTTTCCAGTCTTTGAGAGGTCGTCACCTGCCCTGGGTCATCCACTGATACATGGCGATCCAGGCTTGCCACGTTCTCTGGCTGCTGCAGAGGCTTCTACACTCTCAAATACTCTACTGAGATCGGGACAGGGACCCAGAGAATGTCCGCTGACCTGGAAAGGGGCTGCTGCGGTTGACAGTTTTTTTTTTTTTTTTTTGCTGGGTACGCGGGCCTCTCACTGCTGTGGCCTCTCCCGTTGCGGAGCACAGGCTCCGGACGCGCAGGCTCAGCGGCCATGGCTCACGGGCCCAGCCGCTCCGCGGCATGTGGGATCTTCCCGGACCGGGGCACGAACCCTTGTTCCCTGCATCGGCAGGCGGACTCTCAACCATTGCGCCACCAGGGAAGCCCTGCAGTTGACTTTTATAGGACATCTGTAGAGTGGGCTTTTGGCCCAACTTGTACACAAAACCTCAGTGAGGTTGATTTTGGGGTGTTATTTGTGCTTTTGCTTGTATCACAACCCTTTAAAATGCTCATTTTATTACCTTGTGGTTGTTTTTTTCTATTTTGAGTAGATACATTATTTTCTTTCTGGCTGCTTATTTTCCTACCTTTTTTGTTTTCGGTCCAATTTACCGCAAAGTATAGATGTTCCCAGTAATTTTTTCATGTGTCTTTTTGTGGCTTGAGAGTTTATTATTGCTAAATAACTCTCCATTGTGTGGATGCACCACAGTTTATCTATTCACCTATTGAAGGCTATCTTGGTTACTTGCAAGTTTTGGCAATTAAGAATAAAGCTGCTGGGGTTTCCCTGGTGGCGCAGTGGTTGAGAGTCCGCCTACCGATGCAGGGGACACGAGTTCGTGCCCCGGTCCGGGAAGATCCCACATGCCGTGGAGCGGCTGGCCCGTGAGCCATGGACGCTGGGCTTGCGCGTCAAAAAATGCATAAAGCTTCTGTAAACATTCACGTACAGGTTTTTGTGCGGACATAAGTTTTCAGTTCATTCAGGTGAATATCAAGGAGCACAATTTCTAGATCATATGGCAAGAGTATGTTTAGTCTTGTAAGAAACTACAGACTGTCTTCCAAAGTGGCTGTACCAGTTTACATCTCACCAGCCATGAGTGAGAGTTCATTCCTGCTGCCGCACATTCTCACCAGCATTTGGTGGAGTCCGTTTTGTGGATGTTAGCCATTTTAATAGGTATGTAGAAATAGCTCGCTGTTGCTTTCATTGGCAGTTCCTAATGACATATGATGTCGTGCATCTATTTTTGTTTCTTTGTGTTTGTTTGTTTGTTTGTTTTTGGCTGTGTTCCCTGACCAGAGGTCAAACCTGTACCCCCTGCAGTGGATGTATGGAGCTCTGACCACCAGACTGAAAGGGAATTCCCAGATGTTGTGCATCTTTTCACATGCTTATTTGCTATTTGTCTGTCTTCTTTGGTGTGTGTCTGTTCATATCTTTTGCCCATTTTTTAAATTGAGATTTTTGGTTTTTTACTATTAAGTTTTACAAGTTCTTTGTTTGGGATACCAGTCTCCTGTCAGATGTGTGTTTTATAATTATTTTCTCCCAGCCTGCGACTTGTCTTTTCATTCTCTTAACAATGTTTTTCACAGAGCAGAAGTTTTAAATTTTAATGAAATCCAACTTAACAATTTTTTTCTTTCATGGATCATGCTTTTGGTATTGTATCTAAAAAGACCTTGTCAAACACAAGGTCATCTATATATTTTCTCCTTTGTTATCTTCTGGAAGTCTTATAGTTTTGCATTTTACATTTAATTCTGTGATCTGTTTTGAGTTGATTTTTGTGAAAGGATTAGGTCTGTGTCTAGATTAATTTTTTTGCATGTGGATGTCCAGTTGTTCCAGCACCAAATGTTGAAAACACCGTCTTGTTTCCATTGAATTGCCTTTGCTCCTTTGTTAAAGTTCAGCTTACTTTATTTGTGGGGGCCTATTTCTGGGCACTCTGTTCTGTTTCATTTTTCTATTTGTTTATTCTTTTGCCAATACCAACTGTCTTAATTGCTATAGCCTTAGAGTAGATCTTGAAGTTGGGTAGTGTAAGTCCCCTGTGCCTTCCTTCAATATTGTGTTGGTTATTCTGGGTCTTTTGCCTTTCTTTATAAACTTCAGAGCCAGTTTGTCCACTTAGAGGGGTGGGATAGGGAGAGTGGAAGGGAGACGCAAGAGGGAGGAGATATGGGGATATATGTATATGTATAGCGGATTCACTTTGTTATACAACAGAAGCTAACACACCATTGTTAAGCAATTATACTCCAATAAGGATGTTAAAAAAATATTAAAAAAATAATAATAACTTGCTGGGATTTTGACTAGGATTGCATTGAATATATAGATCAAGTTGGAACAGTTGATATCTTGACGATATTGAAGTCTTCCTATATTCAAGTACGTGGAATATCTCGCCATTTATTTATATCTTCTTTGATTTCTTTTATCAGAGGACTTTAATTTCTTCATGTAGATATTATACCTATTTTGTTAGATTTATACCTAAGGATTTCATTTTGGGTGCTAATGTAAATGGTATTGTGTTTTAAATTTCATATTCCAATTGTTCATTGCTGGTATATGAGAAAGCAATTAACTTTTGTATATTAATCTTGTATGCTGCAATCTTGCTATGATTGCCTATTAGTTCCAGGAGGTTTTTGCTGTCGTGATTGATTCTTTGGGATTTTCTACACAGACAATCATGTTATCTGTGAACAAAGACAGTTTTATTTCTTCCTTCTCAATCTATATGCCTTTTATTTCCTTTTCTTGTCTTACTGCGTTAGTTTAGGACTTTCAGTATGATGCTGAAAAAGAGTGGTGAGCGTGGTTATCCTTGCCTTGTTCCTCATATTAGAAGAAAAGCATCTACTTTCTCACCATTAAGTATGATGTTAGCTGTAGGTTTTTTTTTTTTTTTTAGCTGTAGGGTTTTTGTACATGTTCTTTATTAATTTGAGGAAATACCCCTCTATTCCTAATTTGATGAGTTTTTTTGTTTGTTTGTTTTGTTTGCGTTACGTGGGCCTCTCACTGTTGTGGCCTCTCCCGTTGCGGAGCACAGGCTCCGGATGCACAGGCCCAGCGGCCACGGCTCACGGGCCCAGCCGCTCCGCGGCATGTGGGATCTTCCCGGACCGGGGCACGAACCCGTGTCCCCTGAATCGGCAGGCAGACTCTCAACCACTGCGCCACCAGGGAAGCCCAAGGTTTTTTTTTTTTTTTATCATAAAAGGATATTGGGATTTTGTCAAATGCTTGCTCAGCTTGTATTGATATAAGCATATAATTTTTCGTCTTTAACTTGTTGTTATGATGGATTACATTAATTGATTTTCAAATGTTGAACCAGCCTTCCATACTTGGAATAAATTCCAGTTGGTCATGGTTTATACATCATTTTATGCATTGTTGGATTCAATTTGCTAATATTTTGTAGAGGATTTCTGCACCTCTACAAAATATTCGTGTTCATGAGAGATATTGGTCTGTAGTTTTCTTTCTTATAATGTCTTTGTCTAGTTTTGGTATTAGGATTATGGTGGCCTCATAGAATTAGTTAGGAAGTATTTCCTGTTTCTATTTTCTCCTTCCTCTGTTTACTTCTAGACTTACTCATAAGCCTCAAAAGAGTCAATAATCCTAAACTGATATGTCTCACTTGGTATGTTGCATCATATTTTATGTAAGAGAACAGGGACAGCTATTAGCTTTTAATTATTTTGTGGCCTTAGGTTTTAACATTTAGTTAAACTCCTGTTCAAGCCAGAAATACCTTATTATCAACATTAGCATAAAGAAAAATTTTCTGAAAGTCATTCTTGCCTTGGCAATAGTACCGAGATTAATTGTCAATAAATGCCTGTCTATTTGTTTGGCATCATTGTAAATTGAGCAAAGTAGCTTTCAGAAAATTTCCCTTTATAGGGATAATGCTAGACTGAAGAGATGTATGCTCAGAAAATAAGCAGCCTTTTGTAAGGAAAATTCCTCTGAATAAAACTGCCTTCAAAATACTTTGCGACAACAACAAATAAAGAGCTTCTGCAGGAAAAACCAGAAACAAAACTCTGACTCTAATTCCAAGGCCAACGATACCACACTGTATATAATACACTTCCTTTTGTGCAAAAATAAGAACATGAGTATAAAGGGAACATTTATGAGAGCCAGCATGATCAATTTGAAGAAAATAGCGGCCAGAAACTGCAATCTAATTTTTTTCTGTCTAGAAAATCAACGAACCACAGACATCTAATAAATCAGTCAATTATACTCAGATGCAAGGCTCTACAAAAGATGTAATATTAGGTTTTGCAAATCATTACTGTCTTACAGAGATTTTATGACAGTAAGTTCCACTGATTAAAATGCCAGTATAAAACATTGCCTTTCATTCCAATAGCTAGTACAGACTCATCCTCCGTAATGATGGAAGGTAATAATTATATAGTGGGCAAAACCCACATGTTAGCAAACAACCACCAACAACACAAAATCAGACTGCTCAAAGAAAATGGAAGAGCTGATGAGGCACAGCTGAGGTGGTTTCAGGCTTAGATCCCCAATGAAAACACCCAGAGCAACAACCAGATCCCTCAGATGGCAGGTGCTGTGCATGTTTCCATGACAACTCCAAGGGCTTGGATGGGGACTTATCACTGGGGTTGCAGAATTAGGATTTCTCTGAAAGGGGAATTACAAAATTTTTTTAATTAAAAAAAATTTATTCCTAATTTTAAAAAATGGAGATCATTCTTAAAGCCTTTGAGTTCTTTGTCAGCCCCACTGCCTAGGGTACCACTGCATGGCATGACAAATTCCCCTTTGTATTCTGTAGTCAGACCTTTTCGGATAGACCAGGCCACAGGCTTCCTGACTTTACAGTAGGGCTGGCTTAGTTTCTGTCACCAGCCAAAAGTTCCTGAGGACTCTGGGCCTGAGTGAAAATTCACTTTTGTGGGGAAGGATGCTTGAAACAATGATGGACTAGATAAAAATCATTATATAGGACTTGCCCTGTCCCTGCTTTGGACCTTACCTCAGCCCTGACTACCCAGGAAAGGAAAAGGAAATCTCTGTCTCCAGTCCCTTTCCTCATTCTAAGGGAAAGCTCTGCTGAAAAATCTATAGTAGGCCTAATATTCAATCACGAGAAATGCTGCGCTAAATGCTTGACCCATATCGTGAGCAATCCTCTGTCTCAGACTGGTCTGGACAATGGCTGTTAGGGACTGAAAGCTTGTGTTCCCCCAAAATTCATGTATTGAAGCCCTAATTCCCAGTGTGGCTGTATTTGGAGATGGGGTCTCTAAGGAAGTAAGTGTAGCCAAATGAGTTTGTAAGGGTGGGGCCCTGATTTGATAGGATTAGTTTCCTTTTAAGAAGAGACACAGGAGAACTCTCTCTTTCCCTTCCTCTACCCACCCCGACCCTCCATCTTTCCACACACATGAGAACAAAGCAAGGAGGCAGCTGTTTGTGTCAGAAAGAGAGCTCTCTCACCAGAAACCAGATCAGCTGGAACCTTGAACTTGAACTTCTCACCTCCAGAGCAGTCAGAAAGTATATTTCTGTGGTTTAAGCCACCCGGTCTATTGGGTTTTGTTATGGCAACCCCAGCAGACTAACATTCCCTCAGAGAGGGAGATAGTCATTACATAAGATTCTGTCAGACACAGATGGTATCAGCCCTGGCAGTCCAGAAGCCTGCAATAAAAAACACCACATCACTGATCTTCATGTTTGGAGTGATGGCATTTTTTCCTATACATATAAGTGTGTCTGGAAATCCTAAGATAAGACAGCATTTTTAGTGTGACTTCTGGGTAACGACTGCCCTTGTGTCTGCTTAGCTTGTTATGAAAGCAGTTCAAGCCTCGTGACACAACTGTTGGACACACTGAGCATTGTCATAACATCTACAGATGGGACACAGATGGTCAGTAACTTTCACCAGAACTAACTAACCTGTGGGTGATCAGGAAAGAAACCACAAGGGACTGGAAATTGAACTCTGCTTCTCTGCGTGATCCTTGAGTGCCACTTTTGGCAGCAAAGTAGAGAATTTATTTTGACATCTTTACCCCATGAAAGTCTGTGGTTCTTCCCAACACTCCTCGCCACCTCATTTGCTCACCTGCAGCCTGTGCTAAGGTTGTGACTAAACGGCCCCTTCTCATTAGGAGCAGCTTAGAGGGAGTATGCGCAGGTTGTATGAGGGGAGCGAGGCTTGCAGGCACTGGGCTGATTGTGATTTGTTCATTTTTTACAGTAATCAGTGAAATGTTGATTGATTCATTCTTATTTTCATGCTCTGGTTGTTACTGCTTACTGTGAATGTTCTTTTCTTTCAGTTGTGTCTCTACTGTTTTCTGTCCTCCAAATGAACATTCTCAAAGAGACCTTTGACCCTGAATCTATTTTTAGTTTATTGTTTCTGAAATACAATACATTGAAATCTAATTACTTGCATTGTTAAAGTATATCAGTTGGGACACTCCTTTAGTTACTCATTTTAAAATAAATTCCCAAGGAGCTTCAGGTTCAGCCTCTATGACTTTTCAGATGTTAAGTGAATAAGCACAGTAGAGATCCTGGTTTGGAATCCAGTACTAGGTTTTATTTAATGGAAACACCGTGTGTGAAGCCCCTCTACTTCCACTCTGGCAGTTCTGTCAGTGGTACCTCTACTTAATGGGTAAATGTTGAGCAGTTGGTGCTATGGAGGGGTTTGTCAATATCCATGGTATAAACACTCCCCCACCACCTGTTTCAGGCCGCCAACAGGGTGTCACTCATGTGGTGTTGGTAAGAGGTGCATACAGTTGGCTTTCAGGCTCCTGCTTGGTATGAATACCAGGTCTAATTATATCATAGAAAGGGAGATTTAACCTCTGCACCAGATCTTTGATTAGACCCCTGCTCTAAGGGGTTCCTTGTGCCTTGAAACCAGCCTTTGTCACCTAACCATGCATCTCTGCTGTGTGCTCTAGCTCCCCAAACATGATGGAGGAAATATACCAAGGCTTTAAAAATGCAGCAGGATCTGACAGTCTTCCCACACCCTTGTTCCCCGAGGCCACATCCCTCACCTCTTTAGTTCAAAAGCAATATTTCTCCATAGAGAACCACTTCCACTCTGTCTGTATGATCCAGTTTATTCAATAAGCGTGGATGAGTACAATTTTCTGCCTCAGTGGAAGATGGAATGACATTGGTGAAATCGTGATACACAGTTAATTTGGTTTATACAAAAAAAAAAAAAAGAAAAAAGAGCAAGCGAGACTTTCAGTTACCTGCTCATGTCAAAAAGAAGGAAAAGGTTTATTGCACCTATTCTACGGCACATCCAGTGGCCAGTGGCGGTAGAAAGGGCTGTGGTTTTCTCACCAGGGCAGCTCTGCCCTGTGGTTTCGGGAATTGTACCTGCTCTCTAGCCTCATGCCTACTTCTCCAGCATTCCCCAGAGTTCTGTGGGTTGCCCACTATCCTTCGAATAAACTCCTTTTTCTACTAAGTTGAACAAAGTTGACTATTGCTTGCAACTAAGAAGAGTTCAGGCTCTGAAGCTAGACAACTTTGGGTCAACTCCCAGATGCCAAACCTACTAGTTTGTGTCCTTAAGCAACTTTCTCTATATGACTCAGGTTCCTCAACTGTAAAAGTGGGATAATAACTCTCATGGCGTTATTATGCGGCTTAAATGAGTTAATACATATAAAGCCCTTAGAACAGTGCCTGGCACATAGTAAGCCCTCAATAACTGTTAGCTATTATCATCATGCTGGGTACATTTTAGCAAAAATTGGTTGATGTCAACCAACTCCAGATACAAAGGAGAAACGAACAGCCATTAAACCATTGCTTTTTATGACACTTATTTTACATTTTCTCAAACATAAGAAACCGCTTCATAGTATAATAGCTTCAAACTTGATACAGAACAGAGAACATGTATTTAGTTTTTCCATGGAAATCAGCAGTTTAGAAGTTGATCACTGTTTAAATCCAGCATCTGTTAATGTTTAAAGCAATTCATAGTTTTCCTCAGAGCACATGATTTTAGACAAAGACAACAAACAAAAGTGCCAGAATGGGCTCACTATCTGGTTTGCATGAAATGAAATGATTTGAATAAAATCTCTATATGAACTGTGTGTGTGCTTCTTCAGTTCCATATGAACAAAACCTTTTATTATCCTTCTCAAAAATTCCTCTGATACTTGCCATTTCAAATTCTGGAATGGCTATTCTCATTTTAATGTCCCGTTCTTGTTTCCTTCTTGGCAAAATTCATTGTTTTGCTTTAGTGTTCTAATTTTTTTTTTAATGTTTCCAACATTTCTAACACATGGGCAGTTTTTAAAACTCTGGCCTTTTACTTTTTTTCCTGTTCATTTTGATTCAAAAAAATAAGAAGGAGGGGAACCCCTTGCATTTTCCAAAGTATATTTTACAATGAACACAGTTGGCTACTGGCTTTGCTAGAGACGATTCACTTATTCATTCAACAAATAGACACAGAACTCCTATCTGGAGCAGGACAGGGATAGATGCCAGGGATGTCGTGTTGAGCAAGGCATGACCCCATCCTCAAAAAGTTTACAATTTAGTAGGAAGAGTTACAGGGAAACAGGCAGTTCTAATACCCCTCCACTAGAGGTAAAATTCATTGTGCTGTGGGAGCGCAGCAGAGGGACACCCAGCCCAAACTCAGCGGGTCAGGAAAGGATTCCCACAGGAACTGACATTTAGCTGAGACTTGTACAATAAATAAGAATTAGCCTAGTGAAGGACAGTGTTTTTCTTTAATATGCTTGCGTAAGTGTATATAATTAAATTATATAATGCTATGAATATCTTTTATGAATCTTTTCTTTTAAAAAAGATGATCACAGGGCTTCCCTGGTGGCGCAGTGGTTGAGAGTCCGCCTGCCGATGCAGGGGACACGGGTTCGTGCCCCGGTCCGGGAAGATCCCACATGCCGTGGAGCGGCTGGGCCCGTGAGCCATGGCCGCTGAGCTGGCACGTCTGGAGCCTGTGCTCCGCAACGGGAGAGGCCACAACAGCTAGAGGCCCGCGTACTGCAAAGAAAAGGAAAGAAAAGAAAAGATGATCACCATTTTTAATGTCCTATAAACATTTGATTTCTTTTGACAAGCAAGATGTAAACATAGCAGATTCCGAAACTGAGAATTTTACATGTATTTGCAGCTTAAATTGTACCCCTGATTTTAAAATACTTTAGAAACTTGTCTTAGTCAACTCAGGTTGCTATAACAAATACCACAGACTGGGTGGCTTAAACAACAAATGTACATTTCTCACAGTTCTGGAGGCTGAAAGTTTGAGATCAGGGTGCCAGCATGGTGGAGTCCTTGGTGAGAGCCCTCTTCCTGGCTTGCAGAGAGCTCCTTCTAGCTGTATCCTCACATGGGAGAGAGAAACAGAGAGAGAGGGAGAGAAAGCTCTGGCCTCTTCATCCCCTGTTAAGGGCATCCATCCTATCTTTGCTTATGACCTTGTCTAAACCTAACTACCTCCCAAAGACCCTACCTCCAAATAGCATCAGGGACTAGGGCTTCAATATGTAGATTTTGGGAGGACACAAACATTTAGTCTCTTGCAATACTTTACTATGTAGTTATGTTTTATTTTTCCTGTGTGAGAAAGTTTATTTTCATCACGTTTCCCTAGCAATAAATCAAATTCATTAAGAACGAAACAGTGAATTTTTTTTTTTTTTTTTTTCGGTACGCGGGCCTCTCACTGTAGTGGCCTCTCCCGTTGCAGAACACAGGCTCCGGACGCGCAGGCTCAGCGGCCATGGCTCACGGGTCCATGAACCTGTGGGTAGAAGCAGGAGGGGTCTTGCTTACCATCACTCTCAGTGACCACTCAGGGAATCTGTGCTTCCTGCCTCCACAGTTCTGTGTTCTGTGGGTTTGGGGATTCTGATTCACAAAGAGAAATACTTCTACCAGGTGACACATCAGTAGTCCCACTGATCAATAAGCCATGACTGTTGTCTAGGCACTTTGATCTTCATGTAACAAGGAACCAGCAGGAATGAAAAGTAGTTATTATCTTATTAGGGACAACTGACCCTAATCCTTGGAAGACGGTAGGGCTGCTGTTATATAATGGGGGAAAGGAAGAAAAATTTTGTCACTTAGTGATCCACTTGGGCGTCTCTTGGTAGTTCCCTGTCTGATTTGATGGTTAATAGGCATGTGCAGCAGTGCTGGCTGGGGAAGACATGGTAGCCAGCAGCTCACATCCCTCAGTGATTAGGGTCTGGGTCACACTACCAGGTAAGCCACTGAGACCAGCAGAGGTGCTAGCTGAAGGCGAGGGGAGTATAAAATGGAGTTGAGCTTCAGTTGTAACTTCAGTCAAGACCAGATGCAGTTCTTCTCTTCTGTAAACTATTTTGGGGGCTGTAGTTCACTCCTTTAACCTTTTGCTTACAAGTTTCTCCCAAGAAAAGAGGTCTGATGGAATCCAAAGGGGCTGCTCATGGAACTTATATTAAAAAGTATATTCAAGGGCCATATAGCATGCACAGCTGTGGATGCTGTTATGTACTGCTCAGAGTTTCTGTTAGGAATGAAGGGCTTATTCCCCCAGTTGCTGTAAGTGCTGCTAGCAGCCCCTGCTGTTGTCAGCCCTCTTTTTCTTTTTAACTTTTTATTTTATATTGGAGTATAGTTGATTACCAATGTTGTGTTAGTTTCAGGTGTACAACAGAGTGATTCAGTTATATATATACATGTATCTATTCTTTTTCAAATTCTTTTCCCATTTAGGTTGTTACAGAATATTGAGCAGAGTTCCCTGTGCTATACAGTAGGCCCTTGTTGGTTATCCATTTTAAATATAGCAGTGTGTACATGTCGATCCCAAACTCCTCAATTATCCCTCCCCCCTACCCTTCCCCCCTGGTAACCATAAGTTTGTTCTCTAAGTCTGTGAGTCTGTTTCTGTCTTGTATATAAGTTCATTTGTATCATTTTTTTAAGATTCTGCCTATAAGTGATATCATACGATATTTCTCTTTCTCTGTCTGACTTACTTCACTCAGTGTGACAATCTCTAGGTCCATCCATGTTGCTGTGAGTGGCATTGCATTCTTTTTAATGGCTGAGTAATATTCCATTATATTCATTTCAATAGATGCAGAAAAAGCTTTTTACAAAATTCAACTCACATTTATAATAAAAACTCTCCAGAAAGTAGGCATAGAGGGAACATACTTCAACGTAATAAAGGCCATATATGACAAACCTACAGCTAACATCATACTCAATGGTGAAAAGCTAAAAGCATTTCATCTAAGATCAGGAAGAAGACAAGGATGTCCACTCTTGCCACTTTTATTCAACATAGTTTTGGAAGACCTAGCCATGGCAATCAGAGAAGAAAAAGAAATAAAGGAATCCAATTTGGAAAAGAAGAAGTTAAACTGTCACTGTTTGCAGATGATGTGGTACTATACACAGAAAATCCTAAAGACACTACCAGAAACTACTAGAGCTCATCAATGAATTTGGTAAATTTGCAGGCTACAAAATTAATGCACAGAAATCTGTTGCATTTCTATACACTAACAATGAAAGATCAGAAAGAGAAATTCACGAAACAACCTCATTTACCATCGCATCAAAAAGAATAAAATACCTAGGAATAAACCTACCTAAGGAGACAAAAGACCTGTACTCTGAAAACTATAAGACGCTGATGAAAGAAATTGAAAATGACACAAAGAGATGGAAAGATGTACCATGTTCTTGGATTGGAAGAATCAATATTGTCAAAATGACTATACAAGGCAATCTGCAGATTCAATGCAATCCCTATCAGATTATCAATGGCATTTTTCACAGAACTTGAACAAAAAAACCTTAAAATTTAGATGGAGACACAAAAGACCCCGAATAGCCAAAGCGATCTAGAGAAAGTAAAATGGAGCTGGAGGAATCAGGCTCCCTGACTTCAGACTATACTACAAAGCTATAGTCATCAAAGCAGTATGGTACTGGCACAAAAATAGAAATGTAGATCAATGGAACAGGATGGAAAGCCCAGAGGTAAACCCATGCATCTAAGCTCAATTAATCGACGACAAAGGAGGCAAGACTATACAATGGAGGAAAGACAGTCTTTTCAATAAATGGTACTGGGAAAACTGGAGAGCTACATGTTAAAAAAAAAATGAAATTAGGACATTCTCTAACACCATACACAAAAATAATTTCGGCCCTCTTTAGGAAGTGACTCACCTGAAAAGAACTGTCTCACCTGGACTCATACTCCCTTTCCAGGGCAACCCACGTGCAATGACTGACCATTGCGAGTGAACAAAGGCCCAGCCCCATTTACTCAACTTGGAAGAAGTCTGAAGGGCCATCCCAGGCTCAAAGATAGCCCAACTTTTCCCACTGCCCAATGCATGGGAGTTGGTCCCAAGGGCACTCCCTAATAAACTTCCTGTATGAAAACCAGTTTCAGAGTCTGCTTCCAGGGAACCCAACCTGCGTCAGTCAGTTAGAATCACCCTTGACTTCATATGACAGAAACCCTACCGCCATAGCTAGACCAACTGGGCTTTCATATATCTCTAAATAAGTGCTGCATTGTCTCCATGCTGGCATCAAGGAGCTAGTTTCCTTCTAGCTTCCTGCTGTATTACTATTAGACTGTGGCTTTCATTTCCATATAAGAGGATGGTTGCGCCACTTCCAGTTTCATGTTCTAGGTGAGAAGAAGAAGAGTGGAGAGCAAAAGACAAAGGAGCATGCCTTTTAAAATTTTTAAAGAAGTCTTACCTAGTGACTTATAATTATATTTCAATGGCGAGAATGGATCACTTTGCCATCCTTAGCCACATGGAAGACTAGGCAGATAATTTGACTGGGTATATTGTTGCTCTGAACTAAATCAGGGCTATGATGGTTAAAAATAAGGCAGAATGAGGTTACTGAACAAGTAACTAGTAGTGTCTTCCTTTCCTCATGGCATGTAAACTCCTGAAGGGCAGGGACATTACTTCCATATCCACAATGCCTAGAACAATGCCTGACCTCTAACAGAAAACTAGTAGTTGATGAATGAATGATTGAATCATTTTTACTTCAATTGAGTTGTATTTCTATTATCACATCATATTGAAAATATAATGATCTGAAGAATGTGTGGTTTGGCTAAGAAGAGGAGAGGAATCCCATAAACAGAGATTAAATTTAAAATTTCCTTGTGGAAAGGATAATGAAACGACTAAGATTAAGTAATTTAATTGGTCCTTTGTTATTCTTAAATGAAAAGCATTGCAAGATTTCAAATCAAAAACAGACCAGTATACAAAGCCTTTAAACAACTTAAGAGGAGCCAAGATTATTTGACCTTATATCCCTGGCACTGGCGTAAGAGGGATCCCAAGAGGATTTTTTGAGTGAACACTGATACAAGTGAGTGTTGAATGAATGAGACAGAAGTAGTCTGGCAGCTCTCATGTTCTTATGTAAAATAATCTCTCAAATGTTTGAGAGAATGCACATATAGTTTAGTCATGTGAGTTATGATATTAACACATATATAGTCCTAAGAATATAGGCAATGGAGGCACTGGTTCAAACAACTTTGTATTAAGAGAGCATTGTTAAATCATAATATGAGTGTACTTTCATAAAGAAGTGCCAAGTAAGAGTTCTTCAAAATCTTTTTATAGTATTCTCTCTTTTTATCTTTACTCCTGTAAAAACAGGAGTAACCTTAACTTAACTTAAAGGGAAAGATGAGAACAGCTAGTTAGGAAATCAGTCTTTGTCTCTCTGTGTCTCCGTCTCTCTGAGTCTCACTCCTTAATTCCTTGAAAACAGAAAAGAAACGGAAAGTATTGAGAAAATCAGATTTGGTAATAATTCATCAAAATACAACTTATAAATCCTTTACGTGGGTTTGTGCTTAGGAAAAATGGGAAAAGACATGGGGAAATCTGAAAATATTTTGTACCAACTAATGTACTCAGTTCCTTAAACTTTCAAAACATTCTAGCAATTGCTTTTAATTTTCAAACCCTGCTTATTTCAGTGAGAATTAAATTAGTCTACTTTTAAATAATTGAAACATCTTTCATCAAAATGCAGATTTGTAAGATTTAGTTCACAGCCAAAGATAAATTGATTTTATAAGCAATTTGCATTTAATCACAGGGTGTTTATTTTGCATTTGGGGGAGCCTAAACCTGGAAGGCTTTTTTTTGGATCAACTTGCAAATTTGAAATCACAAAATTAAATCACAAATTAAATGTGTTAAAAACTTTGGAAACTGTCTTCTATTTCTGTTAATAACTTTCTACATATTAATTTGAAAGCAGATTCTCCCAATATATTCAAACCAGTCACATAATACTATTTAGAGTCGTGAGTCTTGGACACATATGCAACTAGAATCCAAACTGTGGGCCTGGAAGGTTTAGGTTCGGAAGTCTTCACTTTCCCAGACGTGTGTAAAGGGCTGTGTGGGTAGCACTCCTAGAAAGGTATTGGAATGAAGAACCAAGGCACACAGTGTGTGAAGGGAAAAGAAATCGATGCTCAGTGGACCAAGACTTCTGAGATGCCCCCAGCTCCCCCTCAGCTCCTGGGAAACCAGGGACATCCTTTCATCTCCTACACAGTACGCCAGGTGGGGAAGGGCTCACCCTGAAGAAAGAAAGAGTATGGGGAAATGATTTAGGGTTGCCACGGAGGGCCTGTTGCGTATGTTTTGATGTGTTACCACTGACAGTTCTATTCCTTTTTAGACCAAGGCCAGAGTCCTACATAGACTGTGGTATGGTGACCCGAACGAAAGGCATCCCCAGCGTCTCAGTGAAATGGAAGACATGGGACATAGTGCTTTCAGCTTAACGCACTCATACCAGCAATAAGGAAAAAGCATCTCTTTGAAGGGAGGCAGGAACATGAGTCAGTGGTTATTGTGAGGACAACCATCAAAGGTAGAAACAGGCACCTGACACATTGGGAGCATCTGGCAGTGCCAGCTGCAGCCACCTTGGATGTCACGAAGCCAGGTGGGAAGCTGGTGGAAGACAGTAATTTATGAGATACTAACGAGAAGGAATTTGAAAGGACTGGGTCCCAGTGAGGCCACTGATGTACTGGGAAACATGAAGTAAAATGGAGTCAGATCAGACTCCTGACCATAAACAATTCTCTATTGATCTTGTCTTGATGTCTAATGTTTCACAGCATGGCCTCTGGACCACCTGCATTAGAATCACCAGGGACACCTGTTTAAGTCGCAAATTCCTAAGCTCTACTCTTTTTAAAAAAATTTTCTTTTTCTTGTGGTAAATATACATAATATAAAAGTTATCATTTTAATCATGTTTAAATGTTCAATTCAGTGGTATTAAGTACATTCACAATGTTGTGAAACCATCACCATTAGTCAATCCAGAACTTTCTCATCATCCCAAACCGGAATTCTACACACGTTAAACAACAACTCCCCATTCCCTTCTCCCTCACACCCTGGTATCTTCTGTTTTACTTTCTGTCTTTGGATTTGCTGAGGCCCACTCTTGAGTGGAGAGTGGCAGAACTGACCAAGGAATCTGCATTTTAAAACATATTTCCCAGGATATTCAGGTATATTGGACACTTAAAAAACCACCAGGTAAGCAGTCACCTGACAAATTCATTACTCTAGATTTTGATGACCCATATGACCCAGCAATCCCACTACTGGGCATATACCCAGAGAAAACCACAATTCAAAAAGACGCATGCACCCCAATGTTCATTGCAGCCCTATTTACAATAGCCAGGTCATAGAAGCAACCTAAATGCCCATCGACAGACGAATGGATAAAGAAGTTGTGGTACATATATACAATAGACTATTACTCAGCCATAAAAAGGAACAAAATTGAGTCATTTGTTGAGACATGGATGGATCTAGAGACTGTCATACAGAGTGAAGTAAGTCAGAAAGAGAAGAACAAATATCATATATTAACGCATGTATGTGGAACCTAGAAAAATGGTACAGATGAACCGGTTTGCAGGGCAGAAGTTGAGACACAGATGTAGACAACAAACATATGGACACCAAGGGGGAAAAGCTGCGGGGGTGTGGGGAGGGTGGTGTGCTGAATTGGGCAATTGGGATTGACATGTATATACGGATGTGTATAAAACTGATGACTAATAAGAACCTGCTGTATAAAAAAATAAATAAAATAAAATTCAAAAAAAAAGGATACTAAACTTTCTTTGGGTTATTTGTATGGAAATACGTTAATATAAATGTTTCAGACATTACATGAAATTCCTAAAAAAAAAAAAAAAAAAAGCCTGATCCTACTTCAGTGCTGGAATCATCTGGTCTTCCAGTAGCCTCGATGCTCACCAGCTGAATAAAGCCTTTAACAAATTTAAAAAAAAAAAAAAAAGATTTTTAAAAAATTTATTTTATTATTTATTTTTGGCTGCGTTGTGTCTTCGCTGCTGCACGTGGGCTTTCTCTAGTTGTGGCAAGCGGGGGCTACTCCTCCTTGCAGTGCGCAGGCTTCTCATTGTGGTGACTTCTCTTGTTGTGGAACACGGACTCTAGGTGCGCAAGCTTCCGTAGTTGTGGCACACGGGCTCAGTAGTTGTGGCGCACGGGCTTGGTTGCTCCATGGCATGTGGGATCTTCCCAGACCAGGGCTCGAACCCGTGTCCCCTGCATTGGCAGGCAGATTCTTAACCACTGTGCCACCAGCACAGTCCATAGATTTTGATGACTTTCTAAAGTTTGCACTTAAACAAAACATTTTTGAGATGAAAACACCATTATTATCAGACAGTGAAATGAGACCCAAAGAGAAAGCCAAGTGTGGAGGGGGAAGCTTGACTACATGAACACTGACTCTCCACCCAACCAGTGGTTTGTCACACTAGTAGAAAATGCCCACATAGCCAGTCTTTCATGATAAAGAATAATAAAGAGAAGAGCTTAGGGGCAGAGGGAAGCTGAACAACACTGACCAAAAGCAGTGGGATGAATCACTAAAGCAGATTCAAGTTTGCTCCAGTATTTTCTGGGATCAAAGCTCCCCCAGCTGTGGCCTGAGAGACCTTCATTCTGAACAGTTCAGGAAGTCTTCTGATTTCACTCTTTCTCCAGTGCTTTTCCTCTCCAGCTCCAACTTTCCTGGAAAGCTAGACTACTTTTTCCTTACAGAACACATGTATTATATATATGAGGGAAGCAGGTGAAAAGTTTAACTCAGTAATAACTTATGTACTGAAAAAATAAGGTTTCTCTGTTTGGTATACCATCCATACAGTCTTCCACAGCTCCCAATCACTGACTAACCATAAGAAATGAATGGAATGCCCAATATGGTTTAAACCTTAGTTCAATCCAGTATTCTATGTTGGCTCCCTATTAAATCAAATAGTTTTGTCTCTCAGACCTCCCCTCCCCTAAGGTAGTGTCAGGGTACAAGCGGAGAAGGGGGACTCAGGGTCCTTGGGTAAGCTGTCCTATGGTCCCTTGGGCAATGTCCTATCCATTTGATTGCTGGGCACGCTGTTGGTCTGCAAGGCTGAGGTCTGCGGTTGTTGAACTCATGATCCGTCCTTTGGGCACAGGCTCTTCTCCCAGCACCACTCCCTGTGCTGACGCAGCTTCACCTTGGCTCCTGTTGGCTGCATACCCTGAAGCCTTTGCCAGGGTCTCCAGCCAGCCAGCTAGACTGGCTGTCCACTCCCAGTCTTTATTGTGGGGTCACCTTGCCCATGGCTGGCCCACCAGCTCTCAGGCTCTGCCTCTTCTCGATCACAATATTCCATAATAAATTTAAAAGCAGTTACCCACAAATTTAACACTTACTTAAATGTATACTTTATATCAATCTAGAGTTAGTACTTAGCTATATATCCCTTCCTCACCCTCAAACTCTAAGACTCCTAGCATGCTTTCCCCTTTGTCCCTCTCTTGGTTGACCATCCCTAACAAGATTTCAGGTTCACTAGCTTGTTCTGATTTGTGTTATACCAGATCTATCTAAGCTTGATATAGAAATCAATATCTTAAGGAAGTTTACTTCATTGTTTAATTCACTCTCCTGGTACCTAGGGATACTTTCTTATTTGCTTGAGAAATTTTAGTAAAAGTAATGAGCGATATTCATTTGGCAAATATTTATTGATCACCCGCCATGTGCTGAGCACTGTGATAAATGATGGGGAATATAGCTCCTTACAAGATGGATAAGGTCTCTAATTTTACAGAGCTTATTTTGCTGTTTTTTCTTAGTGGACAACTAACGTTGACCTACCACTGCAATCATGACATACATCTCTAGTACTGATCAAAAGTTTTTTGGCAAGACTTCTTTAACTAGTTGAGAATGGGTAGATAATGGTGAGTTGGTTAAACCTCTTTAGATTTGGGTACTATAAGAGTGAGGATGTTTTGGTTGTAAGGTGTAGACCGTTCAGTTAAAAATAGCTTAAATGATATGGAGTTCATTATTCCTATTTCAAGAAGTCTGGTGATAGGGTTTTGCCTGTGTTGGTTAATTTAGTGGTAGAGCAATCTAGGGAGATCAATCTTCCTGGTTTTCTCAGGGCTGAAGGGTTTCCTGGGACACGGGACTTTCAGTGCTAACACTGTGACAGTCTCGGGTCAACTGGGATGGTTAGTAACCCTATCATATCATCAAGGGCCCCGTTTTGGCTTTTGCCCTGTTGGAGCAGCTCTAAGCATCATATCTTCATTGGACAACTATCAAAATTAGGACAGTTGGTGAATACCTGCCTATATCTCTTTGTATGAGAAAGAAAAACCTTTCCAAAAGCCACCTGGCAGAATTCTCCTTTCATCTCATTGGCCAGGGTTGTGTCATAAGCCCGTGCCTATACTAATAGCTCTCAAGAGATATGAATGACCATGATTGGCTAAGATTAATCAGTATTTATGACTTGAGACTGGGAAGGGGCATATGAAACATATATCTTACAATATGTGAACACATGCTGATATAGAAAGTGCTGATATTACTTTTCTAATAGTAAAAAAGAAGTGGAGAGGAGGGCTTCTCCCTAGACAACCAATACAAGTAAGAAAATTCATAGACATTCAAAGAAACAAAACAAATATACAGGTTTAAAAAAAAAAGTTAATGGAAACTGATGCCAGGTGGACCCAGATATTGGATTTTAGTGTAAAAAGACTTCAAAATAAATATTTTCAAAGAATTGAAGTAAAATATGTTAACTATGAGTCAGAAATAGAAAAATGGAAGCTATGAAGAGAACCATGTGGGAATTCTGGAGCTGAAAAAGTGCAATAGCTGAAATTAGAAATTCACTAGGTGGATGCAACTTTATATTCAGGAAAAAGAATCAATGAATTTAAATATATATATATATATATAATTAGATTATTCAGTAAAAACAAACTAACAAAAAGAAAACAGATGAAAACAAATGAACAGTCTCAGACATATATGGGGCAATATCAAGTATTTCAACACGTATATAAATGGGCTCACCCAAAAAGGAGAGAGAAAAATGGATAGAAAAAATTTTTGAAGAAACAAAGTCTCTCAAATTTCCCAGTGTTGTGAAAAAAATTAACTTATGGATCAAGAAGCTCAAAGAATACCAAGCTGGCCAAAAACAAAGAGAACCATGCCAAGAGACATGGTTAAACTGCAGAAAGACAAAGAGAAAATCTTGAAAGCAGCAAGAGAAAAATGACAGATCACATACAGGGAACAACAGTATGAATAGTGACCAACATTATAAATAAAATATAAAATTTTTAAAAATACAGAAAAATCAAGAAAGCCAAATGTCAGTTTTTTGAAAGAAGTCAACATAATTGATAAAACTTTAACTAGATTGATCAAGAGAAAGAGGACAGATAATAATTACCAATATCAGGAATGAAAACAGGATATCACTATGGAAATTGTGAAGAAGGAGAAAGAAATCTGTACTAGTTTTGCTGTTTCACCTCAAACTGCAAAAGTATAGCCACAGTGCATGATATGTGCTTAGTTAAGATGAAAAGACATTAAATTTATACAAGAAGATATTCTGAGAGAGGCCATATTCATAGAACATTTATTACAGTATATTATTATCATTGCTCTATTTTATTATTAGCTGTTGTTAATCTCCTACTGTGCCTAATTTATAAATTACACTTTATTATAAGTATGTATATATAGGAAAAACATAGTATATATAGAGTTTCATACTATCTGTGGTTTCAGGCGTCCACTGGGGGTCTTGGAATGTACCCCCGCCATGGACAACGGAAGACTGCCCTACTCGTAAATTCCTAAGTATGATGACAAAGTCTGTGTAAAATTTCTTCCCTGTCCCTCCGCATTAAACTAGTACAAAAAAAAAGTTGGAAAAAATAAAACAATATAGAGTTGCTTAAGCATATTATCTACAATGTCCAGTTTTCATTGAAGCACTTGACAAATTCTAATGCCTATTAAAGATTAAATTTTTTCCAACAAGTAAAAACAGGCAGCAACTTTCTCCATCTAATAAAGGTATCAGCAAAGAATTACAGCTAATCTCATATGTAATGGTGAAAGATTGAATACTTTCTACCAAGGGTCAGGAATAAAACAAGGATGTTCACTCTTAACACTTTTGTTCAAAATTGTAGTGATGGCTCCAGCCAGTGAAATAAGAAAATCAAAAGAATTATAAGGCTTATAGTTTGAAAAGGAGGAAGTAAAACTTTTTTATTTGTAGAAAACATGATTATGTATTTAGAATATTATAGAGAATTTACAGAACACTATTAGAACTCATAAGTGAATTTAGGAGGTTTATACATGAGAAACCATGTGAAACTTGGATTTAAAATTTTCCATTTATAATCACATTTAAAATGCTTGAACATAAATGTAAGAAAAGATTTCAAAGTCTTGCACTGAAAACAGAAAATATTACTAAGAGAAATTACAAACTGCCATATAGTTCAGTGGAGGAAAGGATTGTTTCTTTCAATAAATGAAAATAGAATAACTGAATATCTATATGGAGGGAATGGATACTCTTTCCTCATGCCATAGACAAAAATTAATTAAAAATGGATAATGGACCTAGATAAAAGGGCTAAAGCTATAAAACTTCTAAAAGAAAAAACTCTTTGTTACTTCAGGTTCAATAAAGATTTTTTTAGAGAGATCATAGGAAGCATTAACCACAAAAGAAAAAGTTGATAAATTGGACAGCATCAAAAATTTAAATGCATGCTTGTTGAAAACCACAGTTAAGAAAATGAAAGTACAAGTACAGATTGGGAGAAAATATTTGTAAAATATATATTTGAAAAGGAATATAAAAAGAATTCTTACAGCTCAATAATATGACAACTCAATAACAAGACAACTCAATATATGTATGTCAATCATACCTCAATAAAGTGGTTTTAAAAAATAAATGAAATAGACACACACACCCCCAAAATGGGCAAAAATAAATACTTCACAGTAGAAGATACAAGAGCCCAAAACAAACATGTGGAAAGATGTTCAACATCACTGGAAATTAGGGAAATGCAAACTAAAATTATAATCAGATACCTCTACACGCCCATTAAAACAGTCCCAATAAAGAAACAAAGAACTCAAAAAGGTAAACATAGAATTACCATATAATCCAGCAATTCCGCTCCTAGGAATATACCCCCAAAGAATTGTAAACAGGGACTCATATTGCTGGGCACCTATGTTCACAGCAGCATTATTCACAATAGCCAAAAGGTAGAAACAGCCCAAATGTCCAGGAGCAACAGGTGAATGGATAAAAATGTATGTACATACAATGGAATAGTATTCAGCCTTAAAAAAGAATGAAATTATAATAAATACATCCTACAACATGAGTGAATCTTGAAAACATTGTGCTAAGTGAAATGAGCCAGACATAAAAGGATAATAACTATATGATTCCACTTATGTGAAAGACCTAGAATAGGCAAATTCATAGAGACAGAAAGTAGAATGGAGGCTCCTAGAAGCTAGAAGGAGGCTATAGGGAATTCGTGTTTAATGGGTACATAGTTTCCATTTGGGAAGATGAAAAATTTCTGGAAGTCGTTAGTGATAATGACTGCACAATATTGTGAATGTACTTAATGCCACTGAACTGTACACTTAAAAATGGTTAAAATGGTAAATTTTATGTTATGTAGAGTTTACCACTAAGAGTTCTTCTCCCAATTCCAACGTAGGGAGTATTTCCCCACACCAAGCAACAATTCTCAGACGCCAGCTGGATGTCTGTCCTACAATTCAACTCAATCCTGACACCATTTACTCAGAAACATAAATAGTATCAGATTTCACAGGTTAAAGGCTCAGTCTCACAAGACTGCCCTCCACTTCAGCTGCCAATCACAAGTCCAGGAGGTTACCTGTGCTTCTGACTAAGCGGCTATAAATCAGAGGTTCCCACAACCCCCTCCTTGGGTTCGATTAATGCTGGAGCAGCTCATAGGACTCAAGAAACCAGTTTACTTACTAGACTGTGGGTTTATTACAAAGGGTATTAAAGGATATGAATCAACAGCCAGATGAAGAGATGCATACTTCGGGCAAGTCATGTGGAAAGGCAGAACTTCTATGCCCTCTCTGAGACCACCATACTCCAGCATCTCCAAGTGTTCACCAACCCAGAAGCTTTCAGAACCCCGTCCTTTTGGGTTTTTACAGAGGTTTCCTTAAACAGGCGGGGTGATTAAATCATTGGCCATTGGCTATCCATTCATCCTCTAGCCCCTCTCCGCTCAGGGGAGAGGAGAGAGGGGCAGAGAAAGGGAGACAGAGAGTTCCAACCCTCCGATCACCTAATTGGGTCCCTTGGCAACCAGCCCCCATCCTTAAGAAATCTAGGTGCTTTTTCCAAAAGTCACCTCATTAACATAACAAAAGACAACTTTTTTTTTTAACATCTTTATTGGAGTATAATCGCTTTACAATGGTGTGTTAGTTTCTGCTTTATAACAAAGTGAATCAGTTATACATATACATATATCCCCATATCTCTTCCACTTGCATCTCCCTCCCACCCTCCCTATCCCACCCCTCTAGGTGGTCACAAAGCACCGAACTGATCTCCCTGTGCCATGCGGCTGCTTCCCACTAGCTATCTATTTTAATACAAAAGACAACTTTGCTACTTTCCTCACTTAGGAAATTCCAAAGGTTTTAGGAGCTCTGTGCCAGAAACTGGAAGGAACGAAATATGTATTTCTTATTATAAATTACATCACAACCACAATAAAAATGGTTAAAATGGTAAATTTTATGCAAAATTTACCACAAGGAAAAAAATTAAGTACAAAACCCAAGTGAACAAAATGCTACTACATGACATGGGTGAATCTGACAGAAAGAAGCAAGAGAAGAGAGTACGCTCTACCATTCCACTTGTGTATTTACAAAAGCAAATCAGTGGTTGCCTGGGGCTGGGGGCGGAGCAGCAGCAGTCACATTTGGGGGATGATGGAGTTGGTCTTAGACATGATTGTAATGATGGGTTGTAGGACCGTGTAAGTTTACTAAACCTCGTCAAAATGTGCAATTAAAATAGGTGAATTTTACTCCTGACACTGTACGCCTGACACTAACACAACACTGTAAATCAACTATGCTTCAATAAAACGAAACAAACAGCCTCCTGGAAGAACTTAGGGGGATATTCCAGTGAGGGGAGTTTCAGGTCTATCTGTGAGGCCGACATTTCTGAAGAAGCTGGTTCTCAAGGGCTCTCATAAAGCAGGATGGAATGGGTGTTGGGGCCCTTCCAGTAAGACCGGCCCTGCAGAGGGATTTAGTTATAGCCTCGATATTACCAGCAGTAACAGCTATATGGGGCTGTTCATCTTTTGAGAAGTCTGATACCCATGAGCTATTTTAATCCATTTATTCGATTGCGTCATGGTTGCAAAGTATTAGTGTGGTTTTCTGTTCCCATGTATTTCTCTTCTCATTGGTGTCCTCACCCGTACCCTGCAGAGGGAACTCCAAGCCCACAGTGAAGCAGAAAACAAGCCTCAAAGAAACTGTTGGCCCAAGTGTGGGACCCAAAGATTTGGATTTATGCGTTCCTAGTCCATCCCGACCCGCCCTCCTCCCTCGACTGCTCACCGTGCACCCCCGTGCAATTCTGGGGCTGGAAGGGACAGATAAGTTAGGCAGAGGTCCCCAGCCTTTTGGGCACCAGGGACCGGTTTCGTGGAAGACAGTTTTCCCACGGACGAGGTGGGCGGGGGTTCCGGCGGTACTGCGGGCAGTGGGGAGCGGTGGCCAGCGGCAGATGAAGCTTCGCTCACACGCCCCGCTGCTCGCCTCCTGCTGTGCGGCCCGGTTCCTAACACGCGTCCATGGCCCAGGGGTTGGGGACCCCTGAAGTAAGGGACAACTGGGATAGCAGAGGAAGCTGTGGGGGACTGGATTTCTCAGGAAGAAAAGCAATCTTTTAAAATTTCATCATTACCTCTGATCTCTCGGTCCAAGCCAGAGGCAGATTTACAGGAAGCTAATGAGGCCTGTTTTAAGGCCTTCCCCAGAACTGCCCATTGCAAGGTCTGGAAAGGGCTCTAGCAAAGCATTCACGTGGTCAGTTGTTTTTTGTGGTGAGTATGGTCTTGGAGTGACGTTTGGACCATTCTACATGTCTTAAACTATAACAAACAAAAGCTTTAAGATTAATAATGCTTAAAAATCGAACGGGAGAAAGTCACTTTAGGAGAAAAATGGGCAAAGGACAGAAACTGAGACCCTTGGATAGAAGCTGTTAGATATTTAACAATACCAATTAAGAGTGCTGTTCCGGGCTTCCCTGGTGGTGCAGTGGTTGAGAGTCCGCCTGCCGATGCAGGGGATGCAGGTTCGTGCCCCAGTCCGGGAAGATCCCACATGCCGCGGGACGGCTGGGCCCGTGAGCCATGGCCGCTGGTCCTGTGTGTCCGGAGCCTCAGCTCCGCAATGGGAGAGGCCACAACAGTGAGAGGCCTGCGTACCGCAAGAAAAAAACAGTGCTGTTCCTTTCACCCTGCCTTCCCTTCTATCCCATTTCCCTGAAGTATGATGGTGTCAGTGTGGCAGTGGGCGTTTTAAGACACAGCTAAGGGAAAGTTGTTGGGGACACATTTAGATTGGTTTACTTGGGATAGAAGATTCACAGTCACCTGTGATTATAGGCATGTAGTCACTAGGTGTTAGTGTAGCAATGGCTTCAGGATTCTTCCAACTGCCTGCTACACCATCTCCCCTCATGTCATGAAACGAAAGTGCAGGGCAAGGGGACAGATCGCTACCTGACCTTGTGCTGCAGGTAGTGGAAAAGAAACAGTATAGGTAGGGTGTATATGTCAATCTCAATCTCCAACTTATCCCTCCCTGCCTTTCCCCCCGGTAATCGTACATCTGTGACTTGATTTCTGTTTTGTAAATAAGTTCATTTGTACCATTTTTTTAGATTCCACATATAAGTGATATCATATGGTATTTGTCTTTCTCTGTCTGACTTACTTTAAGGACTTACTGTAGAGTACAGGGAACTCTATGCAATACTCTGTAATGACCTATATGGGAAAAGAATCTGAAAAAGAGTAGATGTATGTGTATGTATAACTGATTCACTTTGCTTTACACCTGAAACTAACACAACATTGTAAATCAACTATACTCCAACAAAGATTAAACAAACGAACAAAAAATGTAGGGAAGCCTGTCCTGTGAAATTGTGTAAGTGATGCCTTTGATTCTCACCAATTCACAGTCAAAACCGAAGCTGTCTCCTGTTATGAATATTCTTGATAATGCAACATATATAAAATGCCCTGTAAACTTTTTTCCCTTATGAGAAACTTTTCTCTCTTTTTTCTCTTATGACAGAAACTATGTAAAATAGAATTTATCAAAATTCCTACGGTAGTAGGGCAGAAACCTGTAGCTATACTACCAAGAGCAAGTATATCTGTGTGTGACGTTACATGGTTACATCCTAGATATCAACATTTTTCAGTCATCCATGCTAGAGAAAGGACTGAATTGTCTTTCTATTTTCTGTATTAAAAAATTATTACAAAACTGTTGTCACATGAAGAGGTGACCAAAGTTTATGCAACTAAAATACGTAAGGAAAATAATATAATAGAGATGTTTCAGTCAGTTAATTAATAAAAGTATCATGTAAATGCTCTGGATTTTGTGATGTTTATGGTATATATCAATGTATTAGTCAGGGTTCTCCAGAGAAACAGCACCAGTAGAATATATATAGGTATATATAGGAAGAGTTTTATTATAGAAATTGACTCTGGCAATTATGGAAGCCGAGAAGTCTGCAAGCTATAGAACTAGGAAAGCTGGTGGTATACTTCAGTCTGAGTCCAAAGGACTGAGAACTGGGGGACTGATGGTGTAAGTCCGTATCTGCATCCAAATGCACGAGAGTCAGGAGTGCCAGTGTCCAGGGCAGGAGATGGATGGCTCAGCTCAAGCAAAGAGAGCGTGAAGTCACCCTTCCTCCACGTTTTCGTTCTATTCAGGCCCTCAGTGAGTTGAATGATGCCCATCCACATTGGGAGGGCTGCCTGCTTTGCTCAGTTCAGTAATTCAAATGCTACTCTCTTCTGGAAACACCCTTGCCAACAAACCCAGAAATAATATTTCACCAGCTATTTGAGTATCCCTTATCCAGTCAAGTTGGCAAATAAAATTAACCATCCCAGTTAGCTTTATAATGTTCATAACTTCTTGTAATTATTTTTGTCATCTTAAATAAATATTAACTCCCATGCTTAATTCTGTATTCATAATTTTGTATTCTTGTCTTTAAGAGGGCCTTCCAAGCAGTATTAATTTGGGGCCCACAAAATCTGCATCGTTGGTCCCCTCATTTGATTATTTTTCTTCTTACTCAGTTTAGATTCCAGCATCCAACATTGTACTCCTCCTTTGCAAATACCCTGAAAACCACTGCCTTCCCTCCCTTTCCCTGGTAAAACTCCAGCCCAGGTTAAGCACAACTAAACACCTACACAGCACCTGTACACAAGTAAGCAAACTGGACCACAGGAAAACACAACACTGGTGCCGACTAGATTCACTTTAAATTCGGAACCACCCATTTCAAATGAGCTCAGTACTGTTCAGCAATCTTACTACACTTTCTTCATGTGTGTTTTCCACTCTCTGAAACAATCATGCCACAGCACGTTCTCTTTTTTCAAACCTCCTACGTCTCCTCTTGCCCACATCTTCATTCTCACTTACCTCATATTCCATTGATAAAACAGATGCCATCACCCAAGAATTTCTCTATTTCCATGCCAGTAAATCTCTAACATATGCTGTCTTTTTCAATGGATAAATTGTCTGTTCCTGTTAAAGACCAAACCCTCTACTTAATTCTGGATCCATCCTTTTCCTGCAAATATCACCTGTCTTTCCTAGATCATCAATCCACCCCTTTCTACTGGATCATTCCTATCACCACACTAATAACTCCTGCCTTCAAAAGAGACAGAGAGACAGAGACAGATAGAGACACCAGGGAGACAGAGAGACTTTCTAAACCCCTATGAACTTTTCAGCTGTTGCCCCATTTTCCTGCTCCCTTTCACAGCAAACAGATCATCTCAAAGATGCCTCTATAGACGTTTATAGCCAACCCCAGCACACACACACTCTCCAAAGCAGGCCATTTCTCACCACCTCCACCACTGTTATTCAAGTCCAAGCCACCATCATCTCTAGCCTGGATTACTTCAGTCAACCCCTACATCTAGTTCTTCAAAGGGCAGCAAGATCAATATTTTAAAATGCCAAACCTGATTAAAACCTCTATCATGACTCCGACAACTTCTTATCACACCTACAATGAAATTGAAACCCCTTACACCTGAAACTAACACAATATTGTAAATCAATCATACTCCAATAAAATTTTTTAAAAAAATTGAAACCCTTTGTCCTGGTCTACAAGGACTTCCACAATCTGGCATCTTTCTTTTTCTCTAATTTCATCTCTTGCTTTTCTCTACCTCATTTACTATGTTCTATAGCACCTCAGATTGCTTGCTATTCCTGGTACAAGTGACTTCCTGCCTGGGGGGACTCTGCTTTCTGTTCCCTCTACTTGGTGTACTATTCTCTAAGATTTCAATGTAGCTTTTCCCTTAATTCCCATTTACTTAATTCTGCTCAAAATTAACCTCTTCTAAAAGTCTTCCCCAGCCACTCTATCTAAACTAGCACTTCCTACCTACGTTCTCAGCTTTGTTTTCTTCTTAGCACGTTACTACCTGGTATTCATATCTGTTTATTCGTTACCTGTCTTTATGTTTACTCTTTGTCTCCTCCACTAGAATACAAGTTCCATGAAGGCAAGGGCATTATCTCTCTTGTTCTCTGCTATATCCCAGGGCTTAGGACAGTGCATGGCACATGGTAAAAACTCAATAAATATTTTAAATGAATGTAAGAGTGAATGAATGGATGAGCTCTTCAATCTATCCTATCAGGTTTTAGTCCCAGGGATACATCTGAAATTGTCAGAGTTACCAATCAGCTCCATGTTACTCTCTGCTATTTTCTTGACATGTGAATAGGTTATGGTACAGCCTCAGCTGCTAAAATAGAGACCCCAAAGTATAGTCATTCCAGAGAGAAATTAATTTCTTTCACATTGGAGTCCAGAGGGAAGCGGGCATTCCATAGCAGATGGGGGCAGTTCTGCTCCACAAAAGCATTCAGGGATCCAGCTTCCCTTCTTCACTTTCTCTGATATTCCTAAGAGTACTGTCTTCATGTGCATGATCGAAACTGGGTCACTTCCATGTCTGCATTCCAAATAGGAACCAGGAAAAGAGAGTCTCTGCTATAACCTCTAAGGAGCATTTGCCGCAGTTGATCATTCTCTCCTTGAAATGCTTTGATTCCCTTGGCTTCAGTGACACAGTGCTCTCCTGGGTTTCCTCCTACTCTCTGCCAACTCTTTCTCATTCTTTTTTGCTGGCTCTAGTTCTTCTGTTTGACCTCAAAATGTTGGACTTCTCCAAGGCTTTGTCCTGTGCCATCTTCTATTCTTTCTATTTACATGCTTCTCTAGTTAATTCTATGCAAGCATATGATTTCATATACCATCCAGATAGAAATAATTTCTGAATCTATACCTTTAGCCGTGACCTCTCACTGGAGCACTAACATCATGTATCTAACTTCCGACCTAACATAGCAGATCGTACCTCCTGGTTGCTTGTCCCGCCCCTCCCCCTCCTCCAAGCCTGCCCCTGCTCCAGCTCCAGTCGGCTGCACCTCAGGAAATAGTGGCACCATTGATCCAGTTGCTGTGGCCAATCCCTAAGTGTCATCCTTAGGGGTTTACTCTCCTTCGTCTCCTCACATCCAGTCTATTGGCCAGTCCTATACTCTCAACCTCCAGAAAACATCCCAAATTTGTTAGCTTTTCTCTATCTTTTATTAAAAACCCTAATATCTATATTTATTCATTTTTATTTTTGGCTGCGCCTTGTGGCTTGTGGGATCCCAGTTCCCCGACCAGGGATTGAACCCCCGGCCATAGCAGTGAAAGTACCGAATCCTAACCACTAGGCCTGCAGGGAACTCCCAGCTTTTCTCTATCATCATCATTACCATCCCTGGACTACTCATAGCCTTTTTTTTTTTTTTGCGGTACGCGGGCCTCTCACTGTTGTGGCCTTTCCCGTTGCGGAACACAGGGTCCGGACACGCAGGCTCAGCAGCCATGGCTCACGGGCCCAGCCGCTCCACGGCATGTGGGATCTTCCCGGACCGGGGCACAAACCCGTGTCCCCTGCATCGACAGGCGGACTCTCAACCACTGCACCACCAGGGAAGCCCTCATAGCCTTTTTTTTCACTCTTGCTCCCCAACAACCCATGCCCACACAGCAGCCTGAGCGATCTCTTATAAACATGAATCAGATGCTACTTGCCTGGCCTCTCCAATGTTTCCCATCTCCTGTAGAATAAAAGACAGACTCTTTACCCTGGTCTACAAGGCCGTACAGGGACCGGCCCCACCTCCCTCCCCAGGCTCATCTCCTGCCACTTGCCTTCTGGGTGATCCCATGCCCACCACAGAGACACATACCAAGTCCACTTCCATTTGGGGGTTTTGGATGAGGTGTTCCCTCCCCAGACAGTTACTTTTCATCCTTTCAGTCCCATCTCCAATGCCAACTCCTCAGAGGAGTCTTCCT
The DNA here is from genome assembly GCF_003676395.1 of Aethalodelphis obliquidens. NCBI lineage: Eukaryota > Metazoa > Chordata > Mammalia > Artiodactyla > Delphinidae > Aethalodelphis > Aethalodelphis obliquidens. The sequence continues at coordinate 16,524,724 of NW_020837947.1, read as the reverse complement.
TTTCCACACAACCTTCAGTAAATCAGCACATCACTCTCTGTCACATCACCCTGTCTTATACCCTATTGGCATAATATATTTGTCTATTGTCCGTCTCCCCTCACAGGGAATATAAATTTCATGGGAGCAGGCTCTGCCTTGGGCTCCACTGTAACACCGGGGCCACACAAATCTTGGGCCCTCAGGAAGGGTTTGCTGAGTGAATGCCTGACTATGGCTCCGATTTTGGACAATTCTCAGCATCTCAGGAGTGCTTTAAGGATCATAACAGTCTGAAGAACGGTTGTTTATTTCCAATGGCACTTAAGGGCTTTCTGTACCGCTTTAGTACCATAAAATCTATCCTTCTCTTCTGACATAAGGACGAAAAGTGATGTCCTCATTTGGTAGATGCACCCAGAAGTACTTAGGAGAGACAACAGTCTGTAGTGTAGAGATTCTTAATCTGGGTCCATGGTCCAGTGAGAGGTCCATGGATGAGCTGAAATTATATGTGAAAATTACATGCATTTTTCTGGGAGGTGAGTTAATAGATCTGTCAGATTCTCAGAGGGGTTTGTGGCCGAAATAAAGTTTCCTTTACTGTAGAAAAAGTATTTGAGATAGAGTCACAAGATCTGTATTTGAGTTCTGGTATTGCCGCTTACAAATAATATAAATCTGTGCAGATTATGTAATCTATTTGCATTCTAGTTTCCTCATCTCTAAAAATAACCTTTGTATTCTAATTTACATGTACCTGGCACTGTAAAGATGTATTTAATTCCGTCACTGAATGCTAGGTGCTTTATTGCATCTCATGGATAATGACATGGGGGCTCAGAGCACACTTGGGTTACTCGCTCAAGACAATCTTCATCCCCAGGGAGGTTCTTGACCAAGACTCATGCTCCTTCCACCATCTGAATTGGCTGCTCTTTTTTTTTTAAATTAAATTAATTAATTTATTTATTTTTGGCTGTGTTGGGTCTTCATTTCTGTGCGAGGGCTTTCTCTAGTTGCGGCGAGCGGGGTCCACTCTTCATCGCGGCGCGAGGGCCTCTCACTGTCGTGGCCTCTCTTGTTGCGGAGCACAGGCTCCAGACGCGCAGGCTCAGTAGTTGTGGCTCACAGACCTAGTTGCTCCGAGGCATGTGGGATCTTCCCAGACCAGGGCTCGAACCCGTGTCGCCTGCACTGGCAGGCAGATTCTCAACCACTGCGCCACCAGGGAAGCCCCAAATTGGCTGCTCTTTAAAAAGAGTTTGCACTATCATACATGCTGCAGGATAATTTCTTGGACACTTCACTGCAAGTACCATAGGAAAGCAGCTCGCTGGTGATGTGCTTCTTCCACAGGTTAAGTGTCATCCTGAACCAGAAAAGACTGTGAGTTCGGAAATGCAGACCTTATGTTCCATTCCTTACAGAAGTGAAAACTGAGGCGCAAAGAGGCTAAGTAACTGACCTTAGGTCAGAAAGCTAGTAATTTGCACAGCTGGAAGGCTATACTTCATACTCTAATATTTCCTTAAATTTTCTATTAAGATGACCTTGGGAATCTTTATTTAACTAAGAGTTTTGACTGGAGAGCTGACTCCCTATCTTCATAGTTCATTTTCTGGCTGTTCTTCAGAAAATTATTTTAAAGTACTTTGGAAAGCTTGAGCAATATTTTTCTCTAAGAGGACAGAGAGGTATGTGACATGCCCATTGAACAAGGACTAATGGCATTGTTAAGCAGGGAGGGAAAAATAATATCACTTCTGCATCGATTTCGGCTCTTACACATTAACATCAGACAATGACCTCTAGAATGAGGAAAGCACCAGCTTAACATTGTGAATTGACAAGGATCTCGGAAATGAGGAATTAAGGTTGAGTAGAGAGTCAACTCTGCAGGTACATGGCTGAGTAAGAGGCAGCTGAAAATAACACAAAAGCAACTGATGAGTATTTGACTTAAACTTTTCCCCTTTCACTCTATCTATACCCATGTCTATGACACTTTGTAAGAAATAGGTAGCAGACTAAGACAATATTCAACAGAGCCTTTAGGTGGCCAACGGTAGCATATTGTCCAGTCCCAAGAAACAGCTGTGCAGTACAACATTTGATTTTAAATACATTTGTCCTTAACTATAAGTTAAAAGCTCAGTTTTTAAAAGTTTGTGCCATTGCATACGTGCTTAAATATAAGCAGTAGTTTGTTGGTAGCGTAGTGTTTGGCTTTTATTATCCTCTCATCCAAATGTTCCTCTAGATCAGGTAGACTTTCTAGAGAACATTTGGGAAAAGGGCAGGAGCTATGAGCCCCTGATTGTTTTCAGTGCATTTCTGCCCCATCTATCATGGCAGCTCTATGATTGCTTTCTTTCTCTTTCTTTTCCTTTTGCTTCCCCTTCCTCTCTTTTATTAATGCCTTAGTCTTTTGACCAAATAGCTCAACACTTTATTCAACAAATTTGCCTTGGAATAATTTTGGCCATCTCTAAAAATCAAGTAAGTCTTCAAAGGATGAAAATAAGTTCCCTTCAAGGAACTGCCGACACCAAAGGAAATGAAAAAATAAAAGGCCCAAAGGTGCATAATGAAGATGATATAGTTTGAATTATTTCTCTGAATTATTTTCCTTGTCTTCTAGTTTCTTTCCCTGTAGCTCTTTCATCAGTATGGACAAAGAAAGCACTTTGGGTTCATGGGGGCTGAGCAGGAGAACAGAGAACAGAGAAAAGGAGAGAGAAAAAAGCAAGTCATGAGAAACATTGGTCTTAGCTGTCCCACTCCAGGGCCAAATCCTGTTCAGGGAAGTTTGAAAACAACCATATAGTTTGGGGCTACTATGGGCTGAATGTTTGTGTTCCCCACAAATTCATGTGTGGAAGCCCTAATCCCCAACGTGATGATACTGTATTTGGTGGTGGAGCCTTTGGGAGATTATTAGGTCAATCTCATGCATGAGATTAATGCCCTTATAAGAAGAATAAAGCGTTCCCCTCCTCCCACCATGTGAGGATACAAGTCGGGGTGTGGAATCTGCTGGCACCTTGACCTTGGACTTCCCAGCCTCAATGTAAGTCATTGAGTGCATGGTATTTTGTTATAGCAGCTTGCACTGACTAAGACAAGGGCATTCCCAGAATGGTGGGGTTTCTTTGTACTTCCTTGGAACAGATGTGGGATATATGAAGCCTCTTGGAGAATCACTGGGTTAACATAGTGCCAACCAGACAGAGGCTAGAAGTGGCTGAGGAAGGATTTGAAGCCGAGATGGCCTGATGGCCCCTCAAGTCTGCCTTGGGCAAGCAGGACACCCTGAAATCCAGAAAAGTTCCTGGGTCCCTCGAGGTGGCAGAGGGGGCACAGAAGGTTCAGAGCTGGGGGTCACGTCATGTGGGGTGAGACTTTGAAGCAGAGGCTGTTAAGCAGATGGCCCTAAACTAGGAGCCACACCAGTCAGAAGCAGAGGTGCAAACAGAGAGCCGTGGACTGCAACGGCCGTGAGACACAGCGCCCGCACCCCTGCCTGTGAAGCACTACACTCCCTGCGTGGGACCATCTTGGCCAGGAAGAGGGGGAGCCTTTGCAGGGAGTTTGCACCTTGAATTTGACTGAATATTAACCCCAAATGACCAAATATAGTAAGTGTGCCCTGAAAGAGATTGTTTCCAACCAAAAAAGGCTGAGCTAGATCAGCTCCTGCCATCCCTAACCCCTACCCTCTGAGGAAATAGGACCTGAGTGAGATGTGATGTTACAGGAAATAAAGGGTCATATTTTTATACTTTAAGCAATGCATTGGGACTTAAACAAATATCTACACTTTAAATGTGACAACACTCATTTGGATTAATAATTTTTTAAAAATCCGATTACTTTATTTTCATATCTTTTAAGCAAGGCAGATGAGTCGATCAAATCACTGATCTAATTAAAGGCACAAAAGATATCTTGTGATAAATGAATATTTGGGGATTCATATTGGTACTCAGCTACATGGAAAGCACCAGGCATATTTCATAATAAACCAATAGCACTGCATTACACAAAGTTCATCTGAAAAAGAATTATTCAACTAGTTATTGGAAATAATGTTTTTAGAGGTCCCACGTAATTTCCCACTTTCCCAGGCTTTTCTTGCCCCCTGCAGACTCCTTGGTCTCTCTGCCAGGACATCCGACTTCCTCCCACGGAAAATGTGCATCAGATGCAGTCAATGTAAAACCTGCTCAAGGAAATCAAGTCCAAGAGTTCAGAGTCACAGCACTCTTGGATCAAAAACAATCACCAATTCAATCATCTATTTTTCTTATTTGCTTACAAATAACTCTCAAAATCACTTCTACACTCAAAGGACAAAGGTTTGTAAGGCAATTTTAAAAATCAAAGAAAAATTATTCCTTTTGGAAATGAATATTGAGCTTCTCTAAAGATTTGAATGACTTTGCTATTTCCAATGTGTAACAAACAATTTATCATTTAATTACATGCTGCCTTGCATTATTGTCAAATTGCTTCACTTCTGAACAATCCTGTCTTCCCGAAAAGATTGCAAATTCTTCGAAGGCTGAACAGCTGGTATTACACTTTTCTGTTTTGCTTCATGGCAGTTCACAGAGTGGTAGGCACATAATAGTGCTAAATATATATTTATTGGATGATTGCAAAGAACATATTGATTTTACACTATATTAACATAGATTGAGCCTGGTCAAGAATTTTTAAAAGAAAAAGATAAGCAGAAAATTGAATGCAGTTTAGAACCTCTTAGGAGCACTGTGAAAAATAATTCAGCCAGAAAAGCCGCTCTAAATTTAGTGTAATCATTTGTACTGCAGAGATTCAAAAATATGGTCCAAACAGCAATCTGCACTGTAAGGTAACACATTCAATATCTGGACATATTAAGAAGGTTTTTCTTTTTTCATTAATTGTAAACAGAGTTAATTTTTTAGGCTTTTTACGTAGACTGAATGAAGACTCTTAAAGAAAATTCACTGTAGAAAATAGGCATCGTGGGCCCACCCTTTTCTCAGAGTTGGAAGCTATAACCAAATTGCAGCAATGAGGCTTCACTGTGCTATGTTAAGACTAGGAATCAGTGTCTGCACTTAACAGTACCTTTTTGGATAAGTGGTTTCTTTCTGCAAAATCTAAGCCATCTCTGTCTTTTATGCATTCCCTATATTAATATTGTTTTCTCTGCAGGATCTGTTTCATTATAATAGAATCAAGAATTTCTGCTCAAGACTTGCCTAAGAGCTAAGAGGCCTGTGAGCACTGGCTCGAAGGGGAGAATCTCTAAAGAACCTTTAGACAAAACTCAAGTTGGTGTCTGTGATTGGGGTCCAGCATTCTTAGCGATGATGCAGTTTCACAGATCTCCACTGTCCCTCTCCGGGCAGGGTTGCCACTGTCCCCCAAACACATCTCTGTGCTCTTTCTTTCTCAGTTAGTTCTCATTACTTGGCATGCCCTCTGGGCTACTGCCCAGCGATAAATCCTCCTTATCCTACAATCCAGCTCCCGTACCACCTTTTCGGGAAAGCTTTTCAGACTGAGTCTCCCTTATCTGATATTCGTTATTCTTATCGTCTATTTCCTCATCTGTAAAATGGGGAAAATAAGAGTATCTGCAGCATGAGGTTGTTGTGAAGATTAAATGACGATTCAGGTAAAGAGATTAGAACATGCTAGGAATGTAGCAATACTAACATAGTTTAGCTATCATTTTAAATACAAAATACTTGAGGTAAAAGGCCCTTTGGTTTAACGCTTTCTTTGTTTTTCTGCTTATTCGTTTGCTTGCTTTCTTGTTTATCTGTTTATGCCTTGTCTCAGGAGAGGGGTAAGAGTCATAAGGGAGCAGGGGTGGAGAGCACCTCTTGTTCTTTGTGTGTGTGTGTAGCTGTGCGCAGAAGGATGTGCCTGCTACACACTGGGACCATACGGGGAACCTAAGACCAAGTTCCCGTCCACTCAGTGGACCAGGGACCCACAAGACTGGAAACCAGCAATGTTTTAATGTTTTTATTAAAACCTTATTCTTTCATTTGACTTCTCAAATCTGAGGCAGAAAAACAGAACAGGCGGGCTTGTAATTTATCGTTATTACAATAGGGACATTCCAACTCAACAACTTCCCTGAAACAGCCCTACGTTTAGCAGAGCAGTAAAAGAAGAGGGTCTGAACACAACCCTGGTGGTCTTCCAAGGCCAAAGCTCAGAGAGCTTGGTTCTCCAAAAGAGTGAATGCCCCAGTCCCTGAAATTAGCAACATTCTGAAGACAAGCAATACTTCTGCCAAGGTGGATGGTAACACCTGGCAAAACCCATGGGTTCATATTCCTTTTGTGATTCCATGAGGCATTCTGTTTTTTCTTTTTTAAATTGAAGTACAGTTGATTTACAACATTGTGTTAGTTTCAGGTGTACAGCAAAATGATTCAGTTATGTGTATATATATATATATATTCGAATATAGTTCCCTGTGCTATACAGTAAATGCTTGTTTTTCATCCATTTTATGTATAGTAGTTTATATCTGTTAATCCCATACTCTTAATTTATCCCTCCCCCCTCCCTTTCCCCTTTGATAACCATAAGTTTTTCTATGTCTGCGAGTCTGTTTCTGTTTTGTGTATAGATTCATTTGTATTATTTATGAAATTCTGCATATAGGTGATATCATATGATATTTGTCTTTGGCTGATTTACTTCAGTTAGTATAATATTCTCTAGGTCCATCCATGTTGCTACAAATGGCAATATGTCATTCTTTTTTTATGGCTGAGTAGTTTTCCATTGCATATATAAACCACATCTTCTTTAGCCAATCATCTGTTGATGGACACTTGGGTTGTTTCCACATCGTGAGGCATTCTTAGTCACAGGAAGCAGTTGAATTGTTAATTAGACTGTGGGTCATGGAGGTGGTGAGGGATTACTTCATTCATTCTTTTTTTTCCCCTCAACAATATATTTTTCATCTCAAACAACTCCTTTAATGGTCATTTGAATGTTCCAGGAGGATGCAGACCTATTCTCCATTGTGCCGCCATCTCTCATCCCCAGTTGGCCAGACATGGAATAATGAGAGGCGACCCATTGAACTTAAGATCCTTCATATTAAAACTAACCTTCTCATTCAATAAATATTTACTGAGTGACCACTATCTGGCAGACTATTCTAGGTGCTGGGGAAAGATCAGTGAATGAGTGAGACAAAATCATGGCCCTCATGATGCTTGTTTTCCAGTGAGGAGAGATACACAACAGATAAAAATACCAACATGTCATATTATGGTAAGTTCTACAGAGAAAATTAAAGAAGGTCAAGGGAATAAAGAATGCAGGTCATGTGTACATTTTGTATAGGGTAGTCAGAAAAGATTCCTTGGCTAAGGTAACATTGTGCAGAGAGTGAAGGAAGTCAAAGGGCAAACAAACCATGTAGAGATCTGGGAAAAGAACTTTTGAGGCAGAGGGGACCACAACTGCAAAGGCCCTGATGGAGGGGCAAGTTTTGTTGGTCTGATGAACAATGATGAGATAGGACGAGTAGGGAAAAGTGACAGGAGATGAGGTCAGAGAGACAATGGGGCCAAATAGAAGGGCACTTGTAGGGCACTAGAAGAACTTTGGTTTTGACTCTGAGTGTGTTGGGAGCCACTAGCAAGTTCTGTGCAGAGGAGTTACTTCTGGCTGTTGTGAAGGGGATGAAATAGAGTGAAAGTCTGGGATCAAGAAGGAGGAATGGCAGGGACCACTGATTGCCACTTAGTAGTCACTTGTCCTTTCTTACTTTAGTAATAGGACCCTGATTCGTTTGTGGCAGCAGTGTGCCCAGCTGAAACCTCTATTTCCCAGCCCTCCATTGCAGCTGGACATGGTCCTGTGACTATGTTCTGGCCAAAAATCTGTAAGAGGATGATTCATGGCGTTTTTGGAACACTGCTTTAAAAGAACCCACTCCATTTGGAGGAAGACTTTTTTCTTCTTTTGCTTCCTCCTGTTGCCAGCCTGGAATATAAGCATAAGGGGTGGAGCTCCAGTGGCCATCTTGAATCATAAAGTTACCTTTAAAATGAAACCACATGCCGAGGATGGAGAAAGCTCCGATGGTTCCTTGATGAGAGCGTGGAGATGCCTCACCAACTCTTCTGGACTTGTTTCATATGAGAGGGAGAGACACTTCTATTTTGTTTAAGCCATTGTTATTTTGGGTTTTTCAGTTACACACAGCTAAACCTAAATATAACTCACATAGGAGGCCACTGCAGTAACCCAGATGAGAGAAGATGGTGGCTTGGACCAGAGTGGTAGCAAAGGAAGTTGGATGCTGGATACTGTTTTGAAAGTAGGGCCTATAGGATTTGCAGATGGGTTAGACACAGGAGTGAGAGAAGGAGAAAGACTAAGGAAGACTTCTGGGTTTTGCCCCTGAGTGATTTGATAGTGCCATCATTTATAGAGATGCAGAAGCCTTGGGAGAGAGCATGCTTGGGTGTGGGGTTGGGTGGATTCAAGAGTCTAGGGCAGTGACAGACTAGCCTTGCTAGAAGCAGAGAGGGACACAGTGAAACAGAAGGAAGGACAGAGAGAGGGTTTAGATTGGTGGGGAAATCAGGTCACTCCTGTCCTACTGCTCTTATTTTCTCAATAAAGCATGAGGCCAGGTCGTCAGCTGAGAAAGAAGAGATGAAAGTAGTGGGAGTAGAAGAGCTAAGTATGAAATAGCCGTTTTAGAGAGTGGGGTTGCTGGACAGCAATGAGTGAGCGTCCAAGGAAATTGGTGCTAAAGTGAAGCAGTTAGCAGTGCTGGGTGTCTTCTGCAATGTGGTCCAGCGGCACTGCTGTGTTTATCTGGGTTTTGCCAGACAAGTGTGTACCATGTAAGATGACAGGAACATGGGAATGAAAGGGTGTCTGCAAGATAGGGATCAGAACAGATGGATCAGGAATCAGAACTAAACAAAGGAGGAAGGAAACATACGAGATGGGTGATGGATTAAAAACTTGAGGGTTCTTGAAAAGACTGAAAATTGCTCGAGTGTGGGCGGTTGTAACATGAGCAGAGGAGAGAAGGTGATGATGGCCAGGGGTTGGGATTGTTGACAATGAGTGGCTCAGGTGAGAGAGATGAAAATCACCAGAGAGAGAAGGGATGAGAAAGCTCAAGCTATTAAATAAAGTATGTTGAATTATAAGACTAATAATAAATGTTGTTCACAAATTCCTCTAGTTAGTTGGTTTGTTAACTAGTTTGAATAAAGATACCATTCATCAGTATAAGTGCTTTAAATTCAAAGTTTTGTTTTTTTGATGGGACATTTATAGGATTTCAAAGAACAAAGTTTTACCCAAACATCTAAGTTTTTGTGGGGTGAAAATATAAAGCAATCTTCTCTGTGATAAATTTCTTCATATCTTAAGATCCGTCCTTTTCCCTCAGTGAGTTTTTTTAGGCAGTTAGTCCATTAACACAATCTTTTAAAAACTGCCGGGTTTTTCCCCTCTAAAATTTATTTATTTATTTATTTTTGGCTGCATTGGGTCTTCGTTTTTGTGCGCAGGCTTTCTCTAGTTGCGGCGAGCAGGGGCTACTCTTCGTTGTGGTGCATGGGCTTCTCATTGCGGTGGCATCTCTTGTTGCAGAGCACGGGCTCTAGGTGCACGGGCTTCAGTAGTTGTGGCACGTGGGCTCAGTAGTTGTGTCTCGCGGGCTTAGTTGCTCCGCGGCATGTGGGATCTTCCCGGACCAGGGCTCAAACCCATGTCCCCTGCATTGGCAGGTGGGTTCTTAACCACTGCGCCACCAGGGAAGTCCCCCCTCTAAAATTCTTCATGTCATAGCTTATTTTTCTCTAAGCCAAATGTTGCCACCTCGTATTTTCCTCGTAACTTTTTCACTGTTTTCTAAACTCTTATTCCCATATTTAGTTATTTTTTAAGATGTTTATTTCCTTTCTTCCTGCTCCAACTGCCTGTTATAACCTCGCTGTTGCTGAGATTCCTTTCCTTAGGAGAAAGAATTGGGAAGTTTCCCAACTCATTCTGTGAGAGAAGTTTCCAGACCCTGGGGGTCTCGTGAGCACACAGGATCTTGTACATTATCCTACATCTAATGAAAAACCTCCAGATGATAGGTCCAGGCCTCAGGTGCGGGTCCGATTTGTCACAGGTGGTCTCTGAAACATTATGCAAATTGCTTTGCTCCTCCCGTCTCCTAGGCCCTCGTCATTAACTCAAAAATTATTAATTGGGAGCCGATTCTCAGGTACTCAGCATGCTGATTAAAGTCATTCACATTAGTGGGCAATGACTGATTGGCGTAATTCTCTCAGGGGCACTCACATTTGTAAAATGTGCATATTAACCCAAATAAATCTGATTCATAGAATAAATGTGAAACAAACCATTAACACTTTATTTTAGGATTTTCTGTGCTAGAACACAGGGACTTCCCTTTTCTTTCCGCCTCAAAGCAGCCTTCCCATTCATGAGAAGGTGGGCCAGGACAACATAAAATTGGGAAGTAGAGTATGTGTGTGTGGATGTGTGTGGCACCACTCACCTCATCCACAACTGTCTCCAGTTCATGATCTATGTGTCTTCTTCGGGAATCAGGGATACTCACGTCTGGATGACGGTTAAACCGTATTATTTTTAAATTGTAAACTCTTGATCTCAGGATTCTACTCCCTGATTTTTCATAGAAACTTTCTCGGATACCCAACTTTATAAAGGTTTTCAGGAAAACAGTCTTAGAATCATAGATGTCCCTGGCTCCTGGTTCTTCCTTTAATCCGTTGTCAGTCACTGGAATGTACAGAGTGAATAGGAAAAACCAGAGGTGTGAGGCAGGCACAAGGAGCCTGAAATTTCCATTTCTGTTTCTCAAAGTGGCCTGAGCTAAATGCGTGTATCCCATCTTCCAGTCACCGTGCAAGTTATTAGGAAAAGCACCCTGACTGGGAGATAGTACCACGCAGTGGTTATTATAGTGGGCTTGAGCGTCAAACAGGTTTGAGTGTGGCACCCAACTCGACTCCTGGCATCTCCGTGACCTTGGGCAAGTCACTTAAGTCTCGGGTGGTACAGCTCCTATGTCTAGCCATGAATTATTCTTACTGGAAGTGAGGCTGATGAGAGCAGCGCTTTCTGTGCATCACCCACCCTCGCCAGAGGGTCTGTGTTTGATGCAGCTTCCCTGCCCGGAAGGTGCTCTTTTAGGTCCAGAAACTTCCCTTGGAAGGAAGGGTGGCAGCGATGAAATGGGTATGCAAGGGCTCTTTCCTCTTCATATCTGCTAGAGGAAAGACCTCCTTGAGTCCGCCCTATAACCCCCGCCCCCCCTTGCCTTTCTGGTCGCTTCCTGGATGAGCAGCTGTAGAGCGAAGGCGAGCAAGGAGCAAGCGTCCTCCTCTGGTTCTCTTCCAGGAGTTGGGGCGATGAGCCTGGCCCTATGGGGTCATGTTTTAATTATAATTTACACCACTTGCTCTTTCACCATCTCAGCAAAGTCTTGAACCTATCTCCGAGTACCTTTCATCGGCCTTTTGTAAACAGCTCGGCACACAGAAGGAGAATCGAGTTTCTGAAATGAGAAAACAAACAAACAAAAACCAAAAACCATATAGTACTAGAAGAAGTCGTGCTTCTTCCTGCCGGTGACTGTTTACGAGAGGGAAGTCAGCGGGGCCCCCAAGAGGTCGCTGGTGGCGCAGGAACTGAGGCCAGATTGTAGAGAAAGGGGGAAGGAAAATAAACCCCAGAAACTTTCTTCCTTGTAGCGAATAATCGCCGCCCCCCCTCATCCCCCCTCCCCCGCTCCAGGCAGAGGCAGTAACGTGACACCCGAGAGAAACCCGTAGACCCGAGCTGAGAGAGGGAGGGAAGAGGGAGGAGAGAGAGCGGCGGAGAGCCGGAGGGAGAAAGGGGAGGAGAGGGAGGAAAACCCCTGTCAAGGAGGTGGAGCGAGGGGATGGTGTCCGCCTCCCGTTCCTCCCTGCCGTTTTTTAGAGGAGCCTGAACCCGGACAAAACACGCCGAGACCGACAGACACAAAGCCGGGGGGTCCACGCTGGCGCTGGAGGCGAGCCCCGGCGGCCGCGAGCGAGCCCGAGGCGCGGCGGGGCGCGGGGCACGGGGGCGCTAGCGGGCGCGGGCCGGGCGCGGGCAGTGCCGCCGAGCCGGGGCTGGGCACCTCGGCCGCTCGGGCCGCGGCGGCGGGGACCATGCCGAGGAAAGTCTCCTGAGCCCGGCAACTTCGGCCCCTCCCCGCCCCCACCCGGGCTGCCCTCGGCGCGGCCCTGTCCATGTGCAGCCGGCCGGCCGGGCTCTCCTCCTCGCAGGCGGATGGGTGACCTTTTCCTGGCACGGGCAGGCTGTGCAAGGCGGCGGAGCAGGCGATGAAGAAGAAGCAGCAGCAGCAGCAGCATCCCGGCAGCGGCGCGGATCCCTGGCCCCATGGGGCCCCTCTGGGGGGCGCCCCTCCCGGCCTGGGCAGCTGGAAGCGCCGGGTCTCCCTGCTGCCTCTCCTGCGCTTCTCCCTCCGGGACTACGGTTTCTGCATGGCCACCCTGCTGGTCTTCTGCCTGGGCTCCCTCTTCTATCAGCTCGGCGGGGGACCCCCGCGCTTTCTGCTCGACCTGCGGCAGTATTTGGGTAAGGAAGGGAGACGGGAGCGAGGGCGGCGCGCGCTGCTCGAAGTTGTGCAGGGGAGAGTGGGGGGCGCCGGGCACTCTGGAGCTGCCCCCGCCGCCGCCTCCCTGAGGCTCCCCAGGTGGGACGCTGGGGAGCATCGGTGCGGCGGCCCCGAATTGCTGCTGCCTCCAGCGCGTCAGTCTGTCTGCGCCTAGGCGGGGGCGCCGCGGAGTTGATGTGCCGGGCAGGTAGCCCGGGGCTGGGCGCTGCATACCTTCCCCCGCCTCCGCCACCCTCTCTGGGCGGACTGCAGGCGTGTGAGTGAGTGTGTACGAGTGTGTGTATATTCAAGCCTGGCAGAGTGGGGAGAGACGAGGGGCAGCGACTGCCCCTCCATGGCATTAGCACCCACAGTCCCGTCCCGTCCGGCGCTCGGGGTCGCGCGGGTGGGATTGACTCCTACCCACGGCCTGTTCTGTGAATTGTGCCCCACGAGAGCTCCTGCCCCCTGGCCTGGGTGGCCCAGGGGCAGTTTTCGGGCTCCACGCTGTCCCTGAGCTGCCTTGTGCTTGGGGCACCCCCTGCCCACCCCACTGTCCTCAGCGAGTGAGACGCGGGGAGCCGGGGTCCGGGGCGCGAGTCACCCTGGCCAGCAGTGTCGCCTACTTAGACTGAACGATCCTCAGCGCTGTGTCTCAAATCTGAACTTTTGGGGGGGCGCGGGTTGTGCCTGGCTTATTAGGAGCGAGGTCGCCTATTTTAGCAGAGGTAAGGAAGGAGTGTGCGAAGAGAGAAAAGAGCGTCTCCAGAGAGAGGGCGTGACGCGCAGCTCGGTGGTCCAGGCACGGGGAGAGCGGTGCCAGGGCCCAGCGAAAGTAACCCCCAGGCCCCCGGTGCGCGCCTTGGCTAAGGGAGGATGCACATCTCTCACAAGTCTTGCGGGGGCCGGGGCGGGGGGGAGAGGCTGGGAGGGATTCAGCTAATCGCAAACGTCCAAGGGGATAAACCTAAGTCCCCGGCAAACTTCGACATCTGCGTGACGGGAGCGAAGGCGCAAAGGGAAGCCCCCGGAGCGCTGGCACCATAATGGGCCAAACGACTCCGGCGGCGGGAGGCTGCCACCCTCACCCACAGAAATCCCTTCGTCGCAGAAACCCCAGGTCTGGATAGCAGATCGTTTTCGAAGGAAAAAACCACTTCAACAAAGTGACAAATGTGTTAGAGCTTTTTCAAATGTACACACAGATAAAATAATGTTTTTTTCCACGTAGAGAAGCTCAGATTTTAAAAGTTACACTTCTTTTTCAGTAGAAACTTTAGGGAACTACGGTTTTTCTAAGATGCTTTAGGGAAAATTAAAGGAAAATATTGCCCAAGTAGATTTCCAAACATATCTGGTTTCTCAGAGGATTTGGGGTAATATGCACTTTTGCTAAGGAATCAACTCTCTTCTTTCGAGTTCTGTGTTAGGAAGTCTCACAGCCTCATAGGCTCTCCGATTCCTGCTAGTACCACACAGGTCACAATTGTTACGATTACCGACAATCACTGTTAACTGGCATAGGGAGGGAAGTGATTTGGAAGCTCAGGGGCCTTTCTCCATAAACTCTGATAATGAATTCTTTGGTGAGGTTCTTTTAAAGCGAAATATGCAGGCAAGTGATGTAGGGAAAGTACAGTGGACAGGGAAGGAAGACATCTGTGGTGTCCTGAGGAGCACTTGGCTTTGGGCAGGGCACTGGAACCACATGGGCCTCAGCTTTTCCATAGGTAAAATTCTGGGCAGGACCAGATTGTCTCTGACACCTCCACGCAGCTCTTAAAATGTTATGGCTCTGATACCCTTCTTGGGGCTGGGGAGCCTGGGAGGAGGAAGGAGCAAAGGCATGTAGTGAGGCTAAAATCAGGAAACCGCAGCATCTAGCATGTTAACCTCTTGAAAATTCAACCAAATACGTGTGGTATCCAGAATTTAGTGTGCTTTCGTTGTATATTTGAAAAAAATGAGGCCTGATAAATTTGGAGGCTTATTTGCTGGAAGGGTGAATTCACAGCATTCACTCAGGGAACCAGGAAGAACTGAAGGATGGAATATTGCTCCTATTACTAACTCACCATTGAGTTTCTGACTGATGTAACAGGTTAAAAAATGACATCATTGTGAACTGAAAATAGGATACCCTTGGCCAAATTTGTTCCCTGTTGTTTTGTTATGTAAACATAATGATTTTCAGGAAAAGCAGGCTTGTGGTCTTTAAGAGGATCTAAAATATACCCTTAATAAAATAAGGCCAAGGTATCTGCAGAACTACTCTCCCCTTGTTTCCTCCATTCTATTATTTTAGTGTCTGTGAAAACAAAACTGTGGTTAGTAAACACATCCTCTCAATTTTCCTAGGTAGCCAATTTTGGAGGCAAGTATTTTTCTTAAATAAAAGTTCATATAAAGTCAAAATTTTCCAAATCAAAATAATATTTATAGCAATATTTGTCTTGACAGGATATTATTTTTAATATACTTGTATAATATATTACATCTGACATAGTAGCTACTAAATAAATATACTAAATAAATATCAAAGTGATGACTGCACTTATTGTATCAAATAGGTAGTGTGATGTTTAACATGTTGAATATTCTCACAGGAAAAAAAAAAGGACCATTTATGATAGAAGCTAATATTTATTGGGTATGTGCCAATCAGTGCACGTGTAGGATGAAATTGTATTAGCATAGCAATATCATAGGTAGGTGCAGCTGTTATTCCCATTTTTGATATGGGAGAAGGGAGGGCAACGAAGTTCACCGACTTGCTGAGGGACGCATAGTAAGTAAGGCAAGATTTGAACCCACATCCGGCTGAATCAAGTACCCATTGCATTAGCACTACAAGCAGTTTGAGAGAACACGGAAATAGAGCCAAGATGCGAGTGGAAATCTAAAGGGCTGACTGGCAAAAAATGATTATTTTTATTTCCATAATTTCACTTTCCTTTTCTTGATACTTTGAGTATCTTGAGGGGCCAACAGAGAAGGGAAATAATTCAAGCAGCTGGCCTGCCCTTAACTCCACCTTCCTGTATTTATCTCCATGTTGCTGCTTCCATGTACTAAGCAAATGAACTCTCCCAGAGCCACACAACTGGAGGTGATGTGAATTGGAATCAAATTAAATCTTAAATTCCTAATTTCTTTCTTTAGCAGTCGTTCACTGTCTAGGCGGGTCGTTCTCAATGTGCGGTCGCTGGACCTGCAGCATCAGCATCACCTGGACACTTGTTACAAGTGCAGATTCTCAGGTCTCATCCCAGACCTATGGAATGAAAGAGTCTGAGTGTGGGACCCAGGAATCCATTTTAGCAAGTCTTCCAGATGATTCTGATGCCTGCATAAGTTCAAGAACATTGTTCTAGAGTTGCTTTCACAAGCAATTGCTTTCACAAACAATTGCTTTCAATTGCTTTCACAAAGTTTCCTATGTATTTGTGAGAAAGAGGGGGAAGAGAGAAGAGATTTATAAAATATTTAAAAAGTGATGGACATGGTTTCATTTTTTTAAAAAATTAATTAATTAATTAATTTATTTTTGGCTATGTTGGGTCTTTGTTTCTGTGCGAGGGCTTTCTCTAGTTGTGGCAAGCGGGGGCCACTCTTCATCGTGGCGCTCGGGCCTCTCTCTATCGCGGCCTCTCTAGTTGCGGAGCACAGGCTCCAGACGCGCAGGCTCAGTAGTTGTGGCTCACGGGCCTAATTGCTCCGCGGCATGTGGGATCTTCCCAGACCAGGTCTCGAACCCGTGTCCCCTGCATTAGCAGGCAGATTCTCAACCACTGCGCCACCAGGGAAGCCCCATGGTTTCATTTTTAAACTTCAGCTTTTAGAAATGCATCTGCTTTGCTGCTTACGCCCCATTGTTTCAAGGGAAGGACCGGCCAACAGCTGCAGCCCCAGCTGGCTTTCGAGTTTCTGAGGTTAGAAGATGCACGGAATGAGGTGAAGGGGGGCAACCAGAAAGCATGGTGTGGAGAAAAAAAGGGAAAAGAGTTGGTAATGATGCTTTTTATTCTCACAGGAACAGGGGTCAGACAGCTTCTTTTTTCTAGTCATTTTGGGGAAGGGCAAAGTCTGTTCTTTTTAAAGATGCTTTTTGCTGCAACAGATTTATTACAAAAGAAAAGGAAAGTCAGTAAGTCAGGGAGAGGAAAGTTATGCAGGCATAACTCTTGTCTTGATTCTTTTCCTCCTTGAAATAGGTGGAGAGAGGAGAGCATAAAACACACAATGGGATAAATAGCTGAATAGAGCAAATTGCTATACTTAACTTGGAGACCATAGTCTTTCCAGTTCAGTGAAATTATTTCATTTATTTTGAAGTGGCATTCAGACTTCGACTTGCTATGGAAAACCAACCAAAATCAAATAAAATCTCCCGCAGAAATTAGATTATGATGCAGCCTCTGCCAGTAGCCTCATTACTTATGAGCTGTGGAAATATCAAAAACTTGGAATAACACTCGTTACATCTATGTTATGTAAACAGAATAAGTCGGATGGCTTACTACTGATCCTGTACAACCGGCAAACTCGAATGATTTATTATCAGGACTTGGGTATGTGATTTATCCTTTATGGGGACTAAAGCTGTCAGATTGATCTCAAGTTAATAGGCTTTCCTTT
The DNA here is from genome assembly GCF_003676395.1 of Aethalodelphis obliquidens. Lineage (NCBI taxonomy): Eukaryota > Metazoa > Chordata > Mammalia > Artiodactyla > Delphinidae > Aethalodelphis > Aethalodelphis obliquidens. The sequence goes on along the minus strand of NW_020837947.1, from coordinate 16,507,419 downwards.
CCATTTTTAAATTATACTATTTAAAATGGAGATATATTACTTTAGTTTTCAGAATTGCTAATCTTTTTTTTTTTTTTTTTTTTTTTTTGCGGTACGCGGGCCTC
>NW_020837947.1:16305687-16507215 GCF_003676395.1 Aethalodelphis obliquidens | reverse complement strand
GGGCCCAGCCGCTCCGCGGCATGTGGGATCTTCCCGGACCGGGGCACGAACCCGTGTTCCCTGCATCGGCAGGCGGACTCTCAACCAATGCGCCACCAGGGAAGCCCAGAATTGCTAATCTTGATATGTATATTATATATGAGCATGGCAATTTTGAGTCAGAAATGAAAGAAAAAGATGTAACTTTATTGAAGTTCTCTGAGTTTAAATGAATTTAAAGGAAAATGTAAAAATTGAGGTCTAGATCTGTTACAAAATAGTTTCTCTAAACCTTAAAAGTCAAATTAATTTTCCTTCTGCACATCACGCATGGTTTAAATATAGTATTCCAGGCCCCAGACAGCAATCTAGGAAATGAATGCATACAATATGATGTTATCAATAGAAATTGTTGACATAAAAAGAAAATGACATTCTTGTTCATAGCTGCAAATTTATCTTATAGGGTTGGTTGGGGACACAGTAGCACTGTATTAGAAGAAGACAGAAAATGGAATTCAGCTATGGCAGACTGTTCTGTAAACACACAGCATGAATAGTGAAAAACATTCTGTCTTGTAAACTGTTTTTAACGTAGACTCGTCTCAGTATGAATTGTTTTAAAATACAGATAAATATGCATTATCTGGATTCTGTCTTTCTTCAAATTCCCTGTCATCAGTCCAGGTTTAAAACACTAGTTGGTTTTGTATTTGAGAAACTAGAATGAAAGTGCTCAAGCTTTTTGAGTCCCCAAAGAAAGAGTATCTTTTGCTTCCCTACAGGGAAGCTGCAGGAGCAGAAACTGTAGCTTGCCTTGCAGCTGTACTGAAGGGGGTCAGTGATGGGCAGTGAAAAGGCATCTTATTTGACAACTGTAGCTGCTAGAATGATTAGGAATTGTCACTTGCTTTTTTTTTTTTTGGAAAGAAATGAGACTTGACCACAAATAAATTTTGTCTTACCTATATTTATTTTTATTATAGAAACTCAACTTTAAGCAAACAGTGATATACATAAATCCTTTTATTTGTCAGAAATGGGGACAGAAACAGTAGCATTTCACCAAAAATCCTTAGTTGCAATAGTCAAAAGAATGTAGCAACTATTGTGCAAGAATGTTACAAACAAAGCACATTTCAGTATATGCTATTAATTTTTTTTGAATAATTTTAAAAAATTAATTAGATTATTTATTTATTTATTTTTCACTGCATTGGGTCTTCGTGCTGCGCATGGGCTTTCTCTGGTTGCGGCGAGCCGGGGCTACTCTTTGTTGCGGTGCGTGGGCTTTTCATTGAGGTGGCTTCTCTGTTGTGGAGCACAGGCTCTAGGCACGTGGGCTTCAGTAGTTGTGGCATGCAGGCTCAGTAGTTGTGGCTCACGGGCTTAGTTGCTCCGTGGCATGTGGGATCTTCCCGGACCAGGGCTTGAACCTGTGTCCCCTGCATTGGCAGGTGGATTCTTAACCACTGAACCACCAGGGAAGCCCTATGCTACTAATTTTTAAAATAGCTTTATTGAGCTATAATTCGCAAACCATACATTTCACCCACTTAAAGTTTTTAATAGTTTAATAGCTTTTAATTGTTTTTTGTATATACCTAGGTAAGGGAAACTATTACGATAGTCACTTCTAGAACATTTTCATCACCAGAAAGAGAAACCTCGTTCCCCTTAGTTATCCCTTCACCCTTCCTCCGTCTCCCCAAGCCCTAGGAACTAATCTATTTTCAGTATCTATAGATTTGCCTCTTCTGGACATTTCATAGAAATGAAATCATATAATATGTGGCCTTTTGTAACTGGCTTCTTTTACTTAGAACATTGTTTTCAAAGTTCATTCATATTGTAGCATGTATCAGTACTTCGTTCATTTTTATGGCTGAATAATATTCCATTGTATGGATATACCACATTTTGTTTATCCATTTATCTGTTTCTCATTACAGTTGTTTCTGTCTTTTGGCTGTTGTGCATAGTGCTGCTGTGAACTTTTGTGTGTAAGTTTTTGTATGTACACGTATTTTCTGTTCTTTTAGGTATATACCCAGGAGTGAATCACTAGGTCATATGGTAATTCCATGTTTAATTTATCGAGGAACTGCCGAGCTGTTTTCCACAGTGGGTGCACCATTGCACATCCCCACCAACAATGTACGAGAGTTCCAGTTTCTGTATAACCTCACCAACACTTGCTCTTTTCCATAATTTAGACTGTAGACATCCTAATGGATGTGAAGTGGCATCATATTGTGGCTTTTTTTTTTTTTTTTGCATTTTCCTAATGATTAGTGATGTTGGATATCTTTTCCTGTGCTTGTTGGCCATTCATATATCTTCTTTGGAAAAATGTCTGTTCACACCCTTTGCCCATCTTTGAACTAAGTTGTCTTTTTCATTTTGAGTTTTAAGTACAGTATCTGGGTATAGAGTAAAACCTAAATAAATTCCTAACGATTGAACCCAAAGACCTCTTTAAAAGAATCGTGGGGGTCTTACAGTTATGGATGACTTTGAATAGTAAACACTTTGCATTTAGCTCTAATGTATGAGTATTCATAAATAGGTAGCACTTAACTATTTTACAGATGTCACAAAGATTATTGTGACTTATATGTGGAATATGAGTGTAGTCAATCTTGAGCAGCAGACTGTAGTACAGCGGAAATGAGTATTCTGTCTTTGTGTTTGTTCACTAGAAAGGAGCTGATGAGCTCAGCGTAGGGAAACATTTGGGTACGTTATGTTCCTTATATACTGTACTATGAGGCTACCAAGGAAATCTTGAGAAAATTGGAATTCATGTGCAATTCATTTTTATTCACACTGTGGTATAATATACAGGACAAATATATAGTCCTTCAGTAAATTAGTAAAATAAGTTAGGAATTTTTAGGAAGAAATTGTTTTTTCCAAAAGTGTTAAAAATTTTCAGTAGGTTTTAAAATATGTATTATCAAAATAAGAAGCTTTAAAATAAGTACAGTCAATTCCATGCCTTCTGGAAAGAGGCTCAATTTGAATAATTTGTGACACTCTCATATTAAAATTATCAGGGAGTCAGATAGCAGTTTAGTGTTGAGGAGATGCTGCACCTCTCCATCTATCTCAGGTTTTATAGCGGTTGTCTGTAATTTCCCAAAGCTAGCCACTGGCTCATTTTTCTTGCCTCACTACCTGCCTTTGCTTCTGCTATTGCCTCTTTGCTGATAGTTAAGGAAGCTCAAATTCCAGTGATGATCTGTGAACTCCTGTAGTATTTATTTCATGATCACTTTTGAAGTTTTGACATTCTACCTTGTATTGTGATAACTTGTGGGCAAGCTCCTTGAAAGGAGGACGCTCGTTCAAATACTTTCCATCTCTACTGTGACACCTCTGCTGGGTACCCCACAGGACCCCTTAGGAAGTGTCTGTTGATTCAATATATTTGCTAAGCAGACTATTCTTTTTTTTTTTTTTTTTTTTTTGCGGTACGCCGGCCTCTCACTGTTGTGGCCTCTCCCGTTGCGGAGCACAGGCTCCGGACGCGCAGGCTCAGCGGCCGTGGCTCACGGGCCCAGCCACTCCGCGGCATGTGGGATCTTCCCGGACCGGGGCACGAACCCGTGTCCCCTGCATCGGCAGGCAGACTCTCAACCACTGCGCCACCAGGGAAGCCCTAACCAGACTATTCTTTACTAGGGTTCTGCTTTGTTTTGCCCTTATTTTAAGTAGAGACCGTGGTGCAGTGTGCCAGGAAAGACTCAAGCCAGTTGATTCTACAACCCATCTCTTTCTGGCTGTTTGAAGCATATGCTACAAGCAAAGATGTTAAAACCACTATGACATATACTTCTATAAACATTTCCTTCTGTGCACAGGGATAATTGTCCACCTCTTACCTGTGGGGATTTGGACTTACATTTATAGAGCTTTCCCTGTAATTAAGAATGCCTGCGGTCAGCCTAGAGATCTGGCTGCATACTAGAATTCCAACTTCTTGTTTCTTGTCATTTTCCTGAACCCTGAACCAGTTTTGGGAGTTTGCAGAATAGCAGTTTATCTCTTGCTCTAAGTCAACATCTTCCTTAGGTAGCAATTTGTGCTAAATTAGCTAGTACGTTTCAAGCATGAATTTGACTCTTTAAGGAGATGAGACCATAAGATTATGTGGTTTTTGAAATAGTGACTGAGCAGATTTTAACCTAGAATGGCAAAATGATAGATTATAAGATGAAGGCTCAGTGCACGAACCCATTGACCCTTGTTTAATGACAGATATGGAAATAACCTTAAGTCATGGCCTCGATTGAGTAATTCTTAGTTCATTCATTGATAGATGATTTAAATAACCATTTACATTAAGCTGTAATGCATTTCTGGAAACACCATTGATGTTTTTCTAGCTCAGTGCATATGACTTTCACAGTCTTGATGAAAATAAAAATGAAAGTATTCTGAGACATATAAACTCCTTTGTTCAGTCACTCAGAAAATACTCATCGAAAGCTTTCTGTGGGCCAGAAGCATCCAATACTAGAAAGAGCACAGGTTTTAGAGCAGAGATCTGGGTGTGATCACTGTGCTACCACTTATTAGCTGGGAGAACTTGGGCGATTCTCTTAACTTCTCCGAACCTTAGATGTTTTAGTCTATACGATGGGATTAATAATTGCTATTTTATAAAGTACTTACCTGACTCAAGGCATGGCATTTGATTTCAGCAAATGCCTATTTTCTCACCTTATTCTTTGCTTCTCTCAGATGCCCTTTTCTTTTGGCCCACACACCCGTGCACACACACACTTGCACAAGCACACATACTAGTGGAGTACGCAAATTCATTCATGGTTTGCTTCCATTTGAAAGCACCATTCTACCCAAGAAATATGAAATGACTGCATCAGCATTTTGTGGCTTATCTTGTCACCCTCACCCTCAAACTGGTGAGGGCTCTTCAACAGCTGATAAGCTCCAGTCATTTGCCCTGTTAACTTTACACACCAACCTTTCTGCTTCTCATCCTCTCTTCTGCCTCCTGGAAACAATCTTTAAAAAACGTATTCTTTGCACAGCCTGCTTTCCTCTGTTTTGAATTTATCCACACGTTTCGCCCCCTCCCCGCATTCACGAAAGAAAAGTAGTTGTACAGAGGGAGTATGACGCAGCGCACTCTCTGCGGTCGCCAGCCGTTCTAGGACTGGACTGGCGATCCACGTGAATCAGACCCTTTCAGACGATCACAGTGTCAGGCATACACTGGGACTGCTGCTAGAGCTTCTCCCACTTGTGATGGAACGACCGCGTCCAGTAGCCTGGCACTGGTTTTTCTCTGGTTCCCATTTCCCTTCCATTGGAAGTCAGGGCCAGAGCAGAGAACCACAGTAGCGGATCGTGTCTTTGTCAGAAGGCTGGGGAACTCGCTTCTGTTTTCCATTCTCCGCTTCTTCACGTTGCCTTCACCTGCCCAGCCACGGATGAGTGTAGGGGCCAGAGCCACAGGGCCGTTACTATCTGGTGTGGATGGTTACCCAATTCCTTGAGAACTTGAAAACAAATGGGATCTTACATTATTTGATAGAAAGTTAAATTTTGTCTAGGGAAACCGTGACCTTGCAGCTCCAACACAGAGCTTCCTGTTTTGACACGTGGGCTGCTTGACACAAATACCTTCTCACTGGAGAAGCAGAACTGTCACGCAAAGCTGTGCGAGTGGCTGGCAGGGCCAGCGGACCTGGGTCTGGAGGGAGTCTGCAAATAGTTCAGGGGTCAGTGCTGTCAAGTCCCACGAGCCTCCTCAGCTCATGTTTCTTTGCCTCCAAAATGAAGACGTTTGATTAGGTCCGGGATTCTCAGTTGTTTTTCTTTCCTGGGACCCTCCCTCATCAGCAGCAGTGTTTCCATGTGGTCTTGATGGTCTATCTGGGAATATGTCCCAGTGGCCAGGAAAGGGAGAATGGGTGTGGCTCTGGGGTTCTTTAAAGAAGCTGTCTAGGTGATGGTGCCCCTTTTTTCTTTAGAATGACTGAATTAGGCGCTTTCTAAGGTCCCGCCTACTTTAAAATCATGTGTTGAGAGAGTTAAGAAGCCATTTAACTGTAACAACTGAAACTGTAGGGTATTTCCTTTGGAGCCAAATGGTTATTTAAAAGGTTTCAGTAGTCAAGTGACCAAGGCCAGTAGAATATGCCAGAACATTTTAGGCCATCATTTTCAAAGTCTTAATCATTGTTTCGTTTTGTTTTGTTTTGATCTTAATTAAAATTAGCAGCACTCCCCATCCCTGCCCCCATCACCAGTTTGCCCCAGCCTATCTGGACGATAAGGAGAGGATCTTGCTTCAGAAATTGTGGGAAGCAGAATGTCCTTAGGAAGGCAAAGAGAGAGAGGAAGCAGAGAGTAAGTCATGGATCTCCAGAATTCAGAGTATAATTGTGATAGGAAGAAAGAAGGAAAACAAGTAGGGATAAGAAAGCTGTGTTTTCAAAGAGGATTCTCACAGTCTTGGCCCAGCTGCCTACTGCTGGTCATCCCATTCCATTGTGGACAGCTCCAGTGGCTGAGGGAGTTCGCACAGTGTGGCAGGCTACTTCTTTGTGGCTTCTCTCTACTTCTGCTAGTTCTTCTGGGAGCTACATAGAATAGTCTGTTGGACTTTACCCTCTTTCAGAAAATTGAAGCTATGAAGGTGACTGTAATGCCACCGCCATAAATCTTGTCCAGAAAAACAGATCTATCTTCCAGTAGTTCCTCATCTGAAGTTACTTTCAGATGCAGAAAGCACAAACAATAAATGAAAAAAAAAGAACAACATAAAAGCGAAACCTTCTGAACAATAACATCCCATAAACAAAGCAGAAAGCCTCAGATTGGAGACAGATGTTTCTCTAGAAAATGGGATTAGTATGCTGATATGTAAAAGATCAATAAATCAATAAGAGAAGGAGAATTCATGAGATAAACGGGCAAAGAATAGGAGCAGGCAATTCACAGAAGAGCAAACACAACTGACCAATAAGCACATGAAAAGATGAAACGGGGCTTCCCTGGTGGCGCAGTGGTTGAGAGTCCGCCTGCCGATGCAGGGGATGCGGGTTCGTGTCCCGGTCCAGGATGATCCCACATGCCGCGGAGCGGCTGGGCCTGTGAGCCATGGCCGCTGGTCCTACGCGTCTGGAGCCTGTGCTCCGCGGCAGAAGAGGCCGCGACAGTGAGAGGCCCGGGTACCGCAAAAAAAAAAAAAAAAGATGAAATGATTTTCATTCCCTTACGCATCTTAATCACTTTCCTCTGTCTATGTGGCCCTTCAGTGGCCTGGAGAACTGAGGAATTCTCCAGTTCCCTTGGCTGGTGAGCCTCCTTTATGGGGAGGAGTATCAGAAGTGACTCTTTTCTAAACTGTCTTCTTTTGAAACGACTGTGCCACATCCACCCCTGTTCTGTAGTCATGGCAGGTGACTGGAGCGGGGGGTGGGAGGTGAGGGCGTGCAGCTCTCTGGAGCTCTGTCTCAGGTCCTAAATACAAGACTTCCCGAGTCTTTGGTGCCGCAGTTGTGTTGGATGGTCTGCCCCCTGAGATGCCCTTCTCCTCACTCAGAAGCACAGCCCGCGAGCCACTTCCAGTTCACAGCAAATAGCACCGTGCATTCTGCTCTTCTTCCTTCCATCCCTGAGACTTTGCTGAGTCTGTAAGAAGCAGAGGACAGGAGGAACTGACGTGGTGCTTAGAATGCAGCATCTTGCCTGGAAGTATTTTCTCAGTATTCCAGAGAACAGTGGAACTGACTCATCTGGTTGGAGTTTTACAGAAATGTGATTGCAGATTTTTTGCGACTTCATTCTGCTTTAGTGTCAAAATTCAACCAACGATGTGCCAAAAAAAGTGTGTAAAGTCACATACAGATTTAGACGCTTGAAGAGGAAGTTATTTTTACTATAGTGGGGAAGAAAACAGAAAGTGATGATTGGCGGAGAATCCAAGGCAGGGCTGAATCAGGAGGCGAGGCTGGGGCACACCTGCATCTCCAGTCTCGCCAGACTGGCCTGGGAATTGTGGTGTGGTCTCCTCTTAGCAGGTCGAGTGAGGAGTTCCGGTGTGGTAGACCTGCCTGGGGGAGGAGGATGTTGACATAAACTCTGCGTGTGATGCCAGTTTAAGCCGTGTGGGGTTAATGTTGGTTTCTTCTGAAAATGTGTGTGTGCTCTCCAGGGTCCCTCCTTAGAAGCCGCTCTCTAACTAAGAGCTACGTAAGACAAGGAGGTAAGAATGGAGAAACGGATTCTGGAAAGGTCCATAAACATGAAAGCCAAATGGTGCAGTGTCTTTAGTTTGCTTTAGCAGATGACTGGATTGAGGTCGTATTATTTTCTTGCTCGTGCTTTTCCCAGCTCAGAAGGCTGCTCTTTGCTTGCCCGGCGGAGATCTGAGGCCTTACGGAGTCTGAAAGGTTTGTGGTCATGTTCTTCTAGTCCTGTTGTGAGATGAAGAGGTTCCCGGAAATAAAGGGAGGGAGAAAGAAATATGTGTTAGCAGCCATAATCTCTATCTTTTCACTGCTCTCTTCACCTGGGCAAAGGATACCTACCATTTAGTGATAACATTTCCAGTCTCATGAGTTTGTAGCTTGATGGTGAACTTTTCAAATGCATTTAGACAAGGCTTTATTCAGGCCTTCTTGCATCTTGCCCTCCTGTTCCTTATGGCTGGGGAGAGGTGTGTAGGTTTCATGAGCTTGCGTCTTGAAGTGTGCACAGTTACGGTGGTGCCACTCTGTTTGTGACCTGCACTCTGGCATAGAAAGTGTGGGTGTGGGCACATTCTTAGGTGTGCTCCCTAGCTTGGATAGGGAGAACCTACTAGAACATACTTTGGTTATTGGGCAGGCTTCTACTTTTGTGTTTCGTTTCTTTTATGACATAATGCATTGCTGTTTCAAAACACAGCTAGCTCCCTTTCGCCAGATATTTCCCGGCCACCTTGTTGGAATGATAGGTGACTTTTTGTTAATTTCAGAGTAAGTCTTCCCCACAAGGCTTACACTTCATTGAAGTTTCACATCAATGAGACTTAAAGGATCAGAGAACATGAGTTTTCCTATTGTTTTCATATGCCCGCCCTCCTTCCCATTTGGCTTCTCTCTGTCATCTCTTCTATCTAATCAAGTTTATTCCTTCAACAAATGTTCATCAAACTCCAGTTATGCACTGGGTGCTGGAAGTCGTGTGACTAATAACTCTGTCCCTGCCCTTGGGGGGCTGCATTCTACTAGGAGGGGCAGAGAAGGACTTAGGATAAATGTAAAGAGTGATGAACAGGGGTGTCTGGGAAGCCACAGGAGGAGAGTAGAAGCAGGGATTAGATCTGCCTAGCTGTGATTAGGCTAATGATGTCTTTGGTTAAGACCCTGTTAATGCCAGTAGCTAAGGGGTTCTCAAATCTGGCTGTTCGACAGTATTACCTGGAGAGCTTTGGAAAATGCTGATTTCCATTCATTTGGTCAGGGGTGGGGCCTGGGCATCTGTATTTGTTTAAAGCTCCTCATGCAATTCTGTTAGGCAACCAAACTGGAGAACCTGTATAGTTGATACGTGGCCGGATAGCTTTGTGTGTGCGTTAGGTCTTCTTGTGGTACTATTCAGAGATGCTTAGCCTATGACTTATAACACTTTAGCTTTCAGCTTCTCTATACCAGCTCTTCTCAAACTTTAATGTGCGTCCAGATCACCTGGGAATTTGTTAAACTGTAGATTCAGGTGCAGTAGGTGTGGGGTGGGGCCTGAGATTCAGCATCCTCAACAAACTCCCAGTGTCACCGGTGCTGCAGTCGGAGGACCACACTTTGAGTAATAAGCGTCTACACTGTAGCATGTTTGGAATGTGATTAATACTTGTAAACAGAAAAATGAGTGAGGGTTCATCCTAGCCTACTAAAGATCTGTGCAATTCAGCATTTTATAAGTTTCTTTTAATTGAATTCTCATTCACCAATTTGATTGTTCGAATTTGAGAACGTTAGATTTTTCTTAAGAATCACACACTTGCCTGATTAAAGTTTAAAATGTCCGCTTTTATTAATTTCTGCAATCCATAGTATTAAAATGCAGGCTGTTTGGAGATTTGTGAACATACAGATTTGACTTAATGTCAAGTTCATTAATAAGCATAGGAGGTTAAACAATTGGTCTTGGATGTAAAGTTTCTTCAAACAGTTATTGCAGATTCTTGCACTGTTTTAAATTTTAATGATGTCAGAATTCATTGCTAAGTGTCCTATTATCCAAATACTCCAGGTAAAGTTTTTTTTTTTTTTTTTTATGGTCAGAGCGAATAATTGGATATAAATAAAGCAAATAATTAGAATGACTCGGTGTAATGTTTTGAAAACACAATTTTAATAGATAATTAAAACCCTTACATGCTCATTGTAGAAAACTGGAAAGTAGAGAGAAGAGCACAAAGAAGAAAGTGAAAAGCATGTTAATTCCTTTACTCAGAACTGCTTTGGTTTGGTTACATTCTTCCTCTACTCAGCAGTACCACAAATGTTATTCCATGTCTTTACTTTTCAACAACATTGGTTTTCAGAGCAGCAGAGTTTCTTGTGAATGTACAGTCATTCCTCCAGCAAGGCCTTTTGATGTTTAGCCTATTTCCAGTTTTTCACGATTCTGCATAAAGCTGTGATGAGCAGTATTACATTTTTGCACACTTCTCTACCTCCCAGGGAGAAATTCCTAGACTTGGAATTGCTGGGGTGAAGTGTGCACCTATTTAAAAATTGCTTTTGGTACAAACTGTCACTTATCTCGGTGTGTCTCACCCGCAGTCTGCTTTGCTCTATTTTACAAGCACTGGATATAATCTTATAAAACTCCTCACCCATTCAGTTGGTGAAAAATGATATTTAAGCTCGAATTCACATTTGTTTGAATATTAGTGAAACTGAACAATTTGACTATGTTTTGGGAATTACAGTTTTACCCTTTCCCATGTTTTCCCTATAGATGTGTTCTTTCTCTTACTAATTTTAAGAACTCTTTAGAGATGAAGGGTATTAGCCCTTTACCATACATGCACATATGTTTTTTTGAATTGCTCTTTAGTTTTTCAAATCAGTTTCTTTTATTTTTCCTTTATGCTAATTAAGTTTTTTCCATTTATTACTTTTCCTTTGCTTTCATGCTTAGAAAGGCCTTATATCCTGTCCCTATATTTTTTTCTGATTCTTTTGTTGTTTCACCTTTGTTTTACATGCTTTCGGCGTTTATTTTGGTATAAATTAACTCAATCGTTTTGCAAGTCTAGCTGGAGACGAAGTCATACTTGAGTGATGTCATTCTTTAACATTAAATTCATTTTTCAAACGTTGAAAGTGATTTCAAGCTTAACTCCTTTTAGAGGGTTTGAAACCCCTGTTTGCCATTTAATTCCTAAACTTCTGGGAACAAGGTCCCCCAGCTTCCAGCCCACTGCCATTGTTTCTGGAGAGAACTTTGAGAGTCAGTGGATTGTGGAGTCGCTGGCAAGGCCAGGCAGACATGACCACTCTCCTTGCCCACGCTGCCTGAGTTGCCTGAGTGAGTATGGGACGAGGCAAATGGATAGGTCTTAGTCTCTTGATTCCTTTCGGGTCTCTGGAGTAAAAAGTGAGCACACCCCACCTCCAGACACATGCATCATTTTCAGTTTAGCTAGAAACCTTAGGGGGTGGTGATAGGTGAGCTCCTCATCAACAGCCTGGCTCAAGCCACCCTCAGCCCTTTGCAGCACCTTGTAATAAGGACAGCACTCTTTTAAACACTATTTTTATAAGCAGCTAGAGGATAATAAGTTTAGTTCCTGTGTGTTGTTATTCTTTTTAATGTTTATAAAATTCAAGAGACCACAATTTGAAGACACAGACATTTGAAGACACAGACATTTTTTTTTTTTTTTTGCGGTACGCGGGCCTCTCACTGTTGTGGCCTCTCCCGTTGACGAGCACAGGCTCCGGACGCGCAGGCTCAGCGGCCATGGCTTACGGGGCTAGCCGCTCCGCGGCATGTGGGATCCTCCCAGACCGGGGCACGAACCCGTGTCCCCTGCATCCGCAGGCGGACTCTCAACCACTGCGCCACCAGGGAAGCCCGAAGACACAGACATTTAAAGGCCAACCCTATGGTCTAATAGAGCTACATTTTCTTCTTTGGAAATCAGATTTCTTCTGTGAATTTACCTTTAACAGGATGTTTACTATTACAAGAGGCAATGTAGTGTAAAAGAGCATTGGGCTTCAAATCAGAAGTCCTCTGTGTGAGTCCTGGCTTTGCCAGCGTGCAGCTGTGTGACCTTGGGTAATTCACTTAATCTCTCTGAGTCTCCATTGAAACTTTAGAGGGACTCTTTCTGTTCCAGAACAACAACCACTAGATTATAAAGAGAATGCTATCTGATACTCTGCTGACTGGAATACTGTGAAAATTTGCATTTTTAATATCTGCTAATACACATCTTCATTTTAATTATCCAGGCAGAAGCCTAGCCAGAGCAGGTGGCACTCCAGAGTGTAGGAGCCAGAGGGATGTTACTTACTGTGGGATGTGTGTGCGTTGTGTCGACAGACAAACAAACACATCCATCAAAATTCTGTCTCTAGGCATTCACAAACTGTGGTTATATGTTGTGTGTATTCCTGCCCTTTCTGTAATTTATAGTTTGTGTGTAGGAAGAAGACCTCCAAAGATCATGTACATTGCATTTTAGTCTATCGGATATTTTTATTCTTTGAAAGAATATTCTTGCAAAGAATAGTTTGGTGACTAAAACTTCTAAAACATTTACCCTGTGATCATTTGATAAGATTTTAATTTTTCAGTTTTATTTTTCAAAATTGAGTGTGCCAAAGACACAAAGATTATCTCAAGAGCTTCTAGTCGAGTCTCTGATATAGATGTATAAATTCATTACTTTCATGTATGAGTTTGTAGTAGTAGAGATTCATTCACATCCCTTGGGGAGCATAGGGGGGAAAATAGGGAGAAGGGGAGGGCTTCATGGAAGAAGTGACATGAGCTGGGTGTTGAAGCATAAATAGGAGTTTGCCTGACAGAGAGGTGGGCAAAGGCATTCCAGAAAGAAGGAACAGCACTGGCAAAGGCAAGCCAGTGGGCACGGTTGTGGCCCCTCTGAGTCCACTGAGTAGCACGGGTGGCTGTTGAGAGACTGTGACAGAGAGAGGGGAAGTGGGATTGCTACAGGGAGGCTTCTAGGGGAAAGATTGTAAAGGAACTTGTATCTTATACTACCTGGCAAGCAATGGGGAAACCACTGAACACTTTCAGACCACAGTGTGATAGCAGATTTGTTATTCATGAAGATAGCTCTGGAAACAGAAAGCCACGCGGAGGCTAAGCAGGTGTCTGAAATGGTCCTCAGGTTTGAATGGTGTTTTAAAGATCAAAAAATACTTGCACACATGTCACCAAGCTCACTTCTTTACTTTCCCGAATCGTGGGTGTTAAGCTTGCTTTGCAGATGAGAAACCTGAACCCAGAGTCGTTTGGAGAGCCCTGAGTTGCTCTGCTGACGGGGTGGGGAGAATTTTGCATCCAGTTTGGGTCTGCCCAGGCCCCAGAAATCTTTTCCGTTTCACCCCATGCCATATGGAAGCGTATTTCAACAAAAGTACTCAAGTATTTTTCTCACTCTTTTAGCTTGAACTTTCAAAGTACTTTTAATCTTGATAAAGAAAGCTTGACAGGAAAATCAGCTTAACTCTTATCCTGTAGGTGTTTATTTAGTATACTATAGTCATGTCGAGTTGCCTCTTTGCTGACGTTTTCCTGTTATGATAGTGTTCTACAAGTTGATGGTTTATTTTCTCTGAGTAGCTGAAATGGGAAGAAAAATCCGCACTGCGTTTTTATTAGGATAGGTTATAACATCTTGATTTTATGTTTCATTTATTTCAGTAACTTTGATCATGCCATTTTGTCATAGATTAAGTTGGCGTTTAGGCTATGATTTCTTGCTGTTTTAAATATGAGTTTTCACTGTGTATGGCAGGTTTATTTTCTCTGCAGCTTTACTGAAGACTCTTTAGAAGTGACTCCATTTATGACTCACCTGAAGGCCCATATTCTGGGGCTGTTGATCTCACATTCCAAGTGTAGCTTTTTGTGAAGTAGTTCAGCTCTTCCAACCCCTGCTGGAAGACATCCAGCCCTACCTGTGCTGCCACCTGCTCTGTGACGTTTGAAGCAAAATGGTCTAATTGTTTTGTTTTTGGTTTTGTTTTTTAAACCAAAACCAGGTTTCTAAATCTCCAATTTTGTGAAAACACAGTTGGAGGAGAGGTGTTCAGGTCACAAAAGCATTGAACTGTGCTAAGATTGCGGTGGGTGGGTAGATAGTCCTTGAAATGATTTTTTGATCCCTTGAATGTCAGGACACTTTTTTAGAGAAGGGGCAAAGGGAAAAAAGCCCAGAGGGAGGCTCCATGCCCTGAACGAGACTGTGTGAACTTGCCCAGGGTCTGGCGCTTACTGGGTGATAGATGTTTATTAAGGTAATTAGAACATGTGCCTGGAATGAGAGAGTTTTTGTAGCTGAACATTAAATATATATCTGAAGGCAAAAGGGAATAAAGTGTGTCATGTCGTCATTATTTAATGTAAGAAGCATAGGTGTTCATTGGGAACGGGTGGCCTCTCTTTTTTTACCTTCAACTTATAGGAGAAATTGATTTGATCTTAGAGTATTAGAAGAGACAATGTCTTCTACAGTAATTTTTTCCGGAAAGCGACATGTCCTTCTTGAGGCTGTGCCGTACACTGGCCCTTTATAAAAAGTGAAAAGTGTGCTGTAAAGTCCTTCATCAGCAATTGCATTTCCTTGGGGAGCGAGCTGTCACAGTGGAGGTGTCTTGCTTTTCAGCGGGTTTAGGTGTTTAGAAAATGGATATTGAACTTGGCCCTGATTGTTTCTCTCAAGTGTCAGTTTCTTCGGGCTTATATTTGGCAGGAAGGGGAGAGCAGTCTGTTGAATGACGGACGTGCTGGGGTGTAGAACTTCAGTGTGGCTGAGTGAGTCTGCGTGTCGAGATGGTGGATGTTTAGGCAGCAGGAGCAGTTCAGGTTCATTCACCCTCCCCTGGGCTGAGGAGGCTGCTGGGCCTGCTGGGGGCCTGGCCTTAGATGGGACCCTCCCGGACTCTCAGCATCACTCCTGATCAGCAGGAATCAGGCTCTGGTGGCTGAGATCTGGGCCGGGATCTTTGTCCGAGGGAGAAGTTCTGAGTAAACATATTTTGAATGCCTTAATGCCTGATCTCTCAAAGGCCTTTTCAAAAAAAAAAAATCTAACATATTTGTCAATGAGAGAATGGAATTCATTTTACTAGTTTTTCTTCTACGATTTTAATAATAATAGCTATTATTATTATTATTATTGAGGACCCCTTTTTCCAACTGAGCAAACTTTTGTTAGTCTTGCCATAGTTTAGACCCTCTTGGGTACATGATCTTACAAAATATCTGAGGAACTTTGAAAAAATCATAGAAAATAAAGGATATTGGGCAATCAACTGTAAAGGAGGTTAGAATTTGGGACTTAAATTTCTTTCCATATCTTTTAATTTCATCCAAATTTATATGAATTAGAAAATGGTCATTTTTTTCATGTTTGGAATAAGATGACATGCATATTAGAAGTCTAATTTATTTTTCAGGTGTCCATGAGGTAAATGCAAACCAGAAGAAGACTGTTTTACACACACACGCACACATGCACGTATTTTTTGTACGCTGGAATAGTAAATATTCAAGTCTTTTCCATTGGGTGACATTTTGTTTAAACATTTTTGCAGGACATTCATATTTTCTATTTTTACCTTTTGAAAGGGACAGTGTAAGGGACAGATGTAAGAGTAAATTTGTGAATTTGCACCAAATGCCAGGTGTAGGGTTCTGTGACATCTCAAAATGCCTTTGGGCATCGTGCACTCAACGACTTTCCAGGAGGGAGTGAGAAGGGATTGTCTGAGAGAATCAAATTCTCAGTCGTCAGCTGCCCAGTTATTCTTTTCTAAAATTGATCTCCCTGAGAACGTCACGCTGGCTGTCCTTTCCCACCAGTTCCCCCTTGATGCCCTTCCCCAACTTTGCATGATCTTGCTATGCTGGGTGCCAAACACCGCCAGGTGCTAAAGGAAGAATTCAAAGGCTGGTGTTAAGGAAATGAATGACTAGTAAAGGTAATAAACCTTTTTCCAAGTCAGGTGGTTTCAGTTCTTTTTTTTTTTCAACCAAAGTGAAGGAGTTCAAGTTATCAAGGAATCAAGTTATCCCTTCAAGTAGATGATCTACAGATCACTATGGGCTTTAGAAAGCATTAAAGAAGTGAGTGGCAGGGCAATAATATAACTCGTCCCTTTCCTATCTACTAATCTGTGTGAGCAAGGCTTCTCAGTGTTCACACTTATTAAAATGAAAAATGGAATAAAAGTGAAACAAGTAAAATTCAGTTATAGATACATTAACTAGTTAAATACCACAGCCCTGTTCATCTCATTAATAGATGCATTTTCAAGAAAATTGTACTTTTGCTTTTTAATCATTATTTGTGAAATTTGTGAAACCTTTATGTTGATCAATTGTGAGCCAGTGGCAATCTTAACAGTAACTCAATGCAGAAGATATTTTTGAAACCCTTAGACATTTTGGTCACAGAAAAAATTTAAAAATAAACTTCAATTTACATATGTATTTTCATTGAACAAAATAGAATAGAGTGATCAAAAAATACTCTCAAACATAAAAATATGTTCTGTTAGAACAAAAATCTGTCAGGGAAGTGGAATGAAAATACATTGTGTTAGTGAATAAAAATGAATGCAAGAAAAACCAGTTAATTCCTTCCTCCGCCTGTCCTTCCTTCAGAATGGACTCGCCTCTAACAAGGATTTCCCAGTACTGAGGATAACTTACATATACCTGAGTTATCTTCTCCCACTCTCTCCTGGTCTCCCAGGAGACCGAGGTAACTAGTGTTCTCAATCATCTATTTTCTGTTCTCTGCCAGGTTTTGCGGGGCTTGAATAATCTATGAATTTGAGAGCCTTCTTTAAGAAGAAGAATTAAAAATCATGAGTTAAAAATGCCCAACCAGCACCATGTCACCCAATTCGAGATGTTGTATGAGGAACGGGAAATTGGAGAGGAAGGTGACAGTGGTCTTAACCCATTGCAGTTACACAGCTTACCATTGCAGAGTTTACAAAATCACGTGACCATGTGCTTACTGCTAGTAAGTTTATTTATGCAAGTAAGGGCTCCTGAGGCTTAAGCTTCAGTAATTTCACTGTGAATCTACCTGTGTGTGTGTGTGTGTGTGTGTGTGTGTGTGTGTGTGTGTGTGTGCATTCTGTTGGATATATGTATAAAATGATGTAATTGTTGTATTTTAAAATGGCAATCACATCCCTTGCAGCTTTTTAAACATATGAAAAATTCTGGATGTTAACCTAAAATGTGCTAGGGCATATAGAGTTTTTCAAAATCCTTATGGGGTTATGTGAGCACAAAAGTTTGAAGACCAGCATGGTACAGGGTAGTCCATGCTGTTCTAACACTTAGAAGAAGAACGCATACCTCACCACCATGGGTGGAAATGAATCCCGCAGTATATTTGAAGGTTTCTGAATGGAGGAAATGGTCCAGGTCACCAAAGACTGTTACCAAGTCTTGCTGCTTGAGAGCATGGCTGCACATTGACCTACGTCCTGGCTTCACATCTGCTTGCCAGGGAAGCATAGAAAACCAGTTTCCTCCGTCCATCTGCCTCTCCTTCCCCTTACTGCTTCTCTACTCCCCTCTGCCTGACCAGCCTGTCATTGATCCGAGTTACACCCTGGATTAAGAACAAAAATTAAATGTTTCTATCTGCAAGGCTCTTAGATCTCATTTGGAGCATTTAACTCTGAGTCTTCCAAACTTGACATTCCCACACCCATCCCTTAGCGAATAGAGAGCCCGTAAGTTGCCTGCCAGTTTCTAAGAGGCATCAGGGATTATAAATAGCACGTAATTTTTTTTTTCATTGCCCGAGTAAAAATCATGTTCCATTTTGGTGGTGGTCGTGATGGTAGGTAGAACTTAACTTGATCCTGATAACATTTATTGGATGTTATTTAACTGTGCCATGCACCTTATTTCAATATGTTTGTAAATTCTTTGATGACAGGGCAGGGGCTATGCCTTACACATCTTTTTTTGATTCCTCACCGAATCTGGTGCCATGTTAGTACTTATCAGGGAAAATGCAATATAGATAGAATTAAATTGGAAATTTACTGAATTTAGAGTGCGTTGATGTATTCATTTAGTCAGAAATATTTATTGAACACCTACTATGTGCCAGGGGGCTTCAAGGAACTTGTAGTCTAGTGAAAAAAAAAATTCTAATGTTAATTGTCTACTGTGGGCTCAGTGGCAATGTCATTTTAAAAAATTTGATCATCACAAAATCCTATTCATTTTACTGATGGATAAGCTGAGGCTTAGAGATGTTAAGTACCTTTCTGGGTAAGCAGAGATGTGGGACTTGAATCCACACAGTCTTACTCCAGACCACGAACTGCTCCATTGTCAGTCTGTGGCAGTGAAAGACAGACAGTGGCCATAGTTTTAACCTTATTGGAAAATAATCCAAAATATGGGGACTATTTTTATGATGTCACAATTATCTACACTTGATAAAATATGAATTTTATACTTGGGACTGTAGGAGAACATGACATATATCTTTGTCTTTTTTTTTTTTAACTGAAAAAACAAGCTGAAAACTTTGTTATTTATATTTTCTTTACTGTATGTTTTAAAGGATATGTGAATTTCAGAGAATTGTTCTTATTTCTCTTGGCTGAAGTAATGGGGCAAATTTAGCTCATCTCAAAGAAACAAGCAAAAATGACAAATTTTTTTCTTTCATTTGTCTATTCATTTATTTTATTGAGGTACAGTTGATTTATGATATTATATTAGTTTCAAGGGTACAACATTGTGATTTAATATTTTGATAGATTATACTCTATTTAAAGTTATTATAAAATATTAGCTAAATTCCCTGTGCTGTGCCGTATATCCTTATAGTTTATACATGGTAGTTTGTACCTCTTAATCCTCTACCCCTATCTTGCCCCTGTCCCCTTCCCTGCCCCCACTGGTAACCCCTAGTTTGTTTTCTGTATCTGTGAGTCTGTTTCTGTTTTGTTATGTTCATTCGTTTAGTTATTTAGATTCCACACATAGGTGATAACATACAGTGTTTGTCTTTCTCTGGACCGATCTTATCTTTAAATCCCAGTGTGATGCTGTTGTGGGCCAGGGCAGTTGTGACATTTACTCCAGACCCTCCGGTCCTGCTTTCCAGAGATGTGCTTTCTGGTTCTCGTTCAGGCATTTAGTGAATCTTCTTCCAAATTAAAAAAAAAAAAAAAAAGAATGACCGTTAGCTTCCATTTTCCAACACGTTCAACCCTTTTCTCAGCAAAAGTGTTTGTGGTGGATTGTTGAGGGTAGGAGTGCGGTCAGTGATGTAACTGAGAATTTCTGGGACTTGGAAACAGAGCTGGTTTATTGTGATGACCAGTTTTAGCAGAAAGTGTAACAAAGTTTAACTAGACTCAGGAGTTGGAGTTGAGCATTTTGAAAAGACATACTTGTAATCAAAAGTATTGTAAAACCTTCATTATCTGGAGTGCCAGTATATAGAAGAACATCAGCTCCGGACAACAATGTTTTCTGGAAGGAGAAGGTTTGCACCTTTAACCATCATGCTGCCCCTTTTCTTTAACCACGTTGATGGAAATCTCTCTAAAGCATATTACACATTCTTTTCTTCTCACATGGAACTGTTATTCATTGTTTGATTTTTTTTTTTTTTTTTTTTTCGGTACGCGGGCCTCTCACTGTTGTGGCCTCTCCCGTTGCGGAGCACAGGCTCCGGAAGCGCAGGCTCAGCGGCCATGGCTCACGGGCCCAGCCGCTCCACGGCACGTGGGATCTTCCCGGACCGGGGCACGAACCCGTGTCCCCTGCATCAGCAGGCAGACTCTCAACCACTGCGCCACCAGGGAAGCCCTAATTTTGTTGTCATTTTATCTGCACACAGTGCCCGGCTCACTTACCAGCTTAGTAGAGACTGTATTTAATGAATAAATGATGAGCATTCATGAACCTTAATCTCCTAGGCTTTAGACCATGAGCTCATCAGAAGCCTTTTTTATTTGTTTAACTCCTGTTTTCAGCTGTGTTTTAGATGCAGGAGCCTGATGGATAACTCTGATTAAATAAATGATTTGATTGGATTACATGATTTTGATAGGTTTTTCTCAGATAATACCTAATCAAACATAAAGCCAAACAAATATTAAAGGTTCTTTTTTCTAAAACAGGGCATGACTATTTTAAATTGACTTCCTTATGTTTACATATCAATAAAATCAGGATCTCAAAAATAAAAATAATATAATAATAATTTAAAATTTCAGCTTTAATTTAATTTTCCATGTAGACAGAGGGCAGGAGATGGCTTTCTGGGGTATAGGGCTGGTCTCTTTTCCTGTAAGGAGTTCAGAGTCCTAGTTCCCAAATTTTTTTCTTTTTCAGGTGACTCATGCAATGTTGTTAACTTCTTTATTTTCTCTCTTAAAAAATAATTTCAGAAGCAAGGTAGGGAGATTTTGGCCTATTTGAGATACTTTCTGTCTTATTTACTTATATCAAGTGATTTGACTAAATGGTTTAAAGTCCTGAGTATCCCAGGCCCTGGCTGGATATCCTGTGCCTTGGTGAGAAACAGAAGGAAGTATCCCTTTGGGGATAACTGGTTATACAAGGGTGCCCATCCTCGGGGAGGATGCAGGCACCATGGCTTGGTAGATAGAGCATGGCGTCCCTTTCAGCCCTGCCTGCGCCCCACTGCAGACCACCTCGTGCAGAGCACACTGGTGTGGACAGTGGTCATGCAAGGACCTCGATGTCACGGTGGGGACTTGGCAGGAGGATCATTCTAGGGTCACAGGTCTGAGTCCTCCACTTTCAGGGTCCATCCAGGATACCTGTGGTCTGCAGGCACGTAAGACATCATCACTGACATTGTGTTGACCTAGGGACCGAAACCCAGGGCCTTGGGGCAACTTATGAGGATTATAAAGCCAATACATGGTGGGGTGTGGCCTGGAGCCAGAGCTCTGGCCTTTTCTGGCATTGCCCAAGTCTTGTCCGCTCCATCCTGTCCAGAATGCACTGGCCGTAGCTTATCCTCCACTCTCTTCTCTCTGTCCTCCATCCCATGGTGGGCACAGAAACCCAGCCCCTCTGCCCTGTTCTGTAAGGCCCTACCCCAGCCCCCCTGGGCCCACGATGTGCTGTCCTTACCAGCTGTAGCGCCCATATGGGACTTCTCTCTTTTTCTGCAGAGTGACTAAGCTTTTACTTTACCAAGTCATTTCTTTGTGGAACCTTTTTTTTTTTTTTCCAGCCAGAAAGTACTACCTAAAACCTCCTGGAAAATTCCTCATTATTTCGGAAACATCACTGGACTTCTGCTGACTCAGCATTTTTGTTCTAATTTTCAAGTGTGGATTTCAGACACTCACCATTTCATTGAGGGAATGAAGTAGACATGAGGGAAAGTATTATGTAGTATCAAATTATCATCACAACTCTCTCAGACAGTACTTTTAGACTTTTCGGGTGTTTTCAAGGAAATCTCCTTAACATTAGTTTCTCCTGGAGGTTCCTCACTGGGTGTTTTCAAGGAATTCTCCAACTCTATAGAAGAGATGTGATGGAAGGACAGGAGAATTTAGTTAACTGACTCCAGTGAGGATGCTGGCATCTGGAGGAAAGAGCATGGGTTGAGGGGTTCTTGTTCTGGCCTGCCTCTGTTTCTTCCATAGCCACAGGGAAATAGATCCCACTCAGCACATTCTGTGAGCTGATGCAGTACATGTGAAAGCACTTGAAAATGCAGAAGCTTTAGACATGTAGGTATCATCCTTACTGGAAATATAAATATGACTTTGAGATAAAAGAGGACCTTTGGTCTAAATAAGTTTAGGAAATAGTGAATTATTCTCTTCTTGGAGATTCACAGCATATTTTGACATATTAAGGGTCCCCCAGTCCTACAGATAAGAGGTCCTATTTAATTCTATTTAACTTTAGTCTCTCTCCAATTTTTTTCCTCCTATAAAGGATGGAAAACTTTTCCTCTGTCCTTTTATATTATGTTACTGGGGCCTGTGAATTAAATTGGCAACAGACAGATTAACAGGAGAAAAGGCGTACAAATTAAAAAGTTTTTACATGTGCAGGGGCTTCATAGAAGAGAAGTAAAACCCTAAAGAGGTGGTTAGACTTGGGGACTTATATGCCATTTTAACAAAGGGTGACAAATTGAAGAGAAGTGACTAGACAAAGGAAATAGGGATTTGGGCTTCCAGGTGAGTAAATTGTGGGAAGGAGACTAGAAAATGTATGATGATAATTGTTGTTTAGTAAGGTTTGTTATGCAGACCCAGTTGTCTCTGGTAATAAAAGTCATTTCCAGAAACATTCTCCTCTTCCTGGTACAGGAGAGGGGGACATCTTTACAAGTAAAACTTTGCGTCACCTTTACAAAGGAAAATTTGTGCCGTTCTTTTAGGCAGAGAGCTGGAGGACAGAGAGCTCCTCTTATGTCTGCTGTCTCTCAATTGCCTTCAGCTAAAAAAATAATCCTAATGCAAAGTGGCATATTTGGAGGGTGGTGTATTCTGATCCCCTTCACTCCCATGTTGTTAGTTGCCTCTTTCAACTACTGTGAGTGGAATTCTTGGAGGGCACGTGAACTTGGTGCAAAGACTTTATGCTATTTATTTTGGCAGCTTCCTTACTGATTCTCAGGTTTATTCCACCTGAGAAGTCTCCAGGCACTAAGTTTGGATCAGTGAGATATTATTATGTTTTATGATATACTGTACATATACAAATACATGTACAGATACAGACACATGTCTCTAACTAGGTAGGAGTGTTTTGCCAGATGCAGTTAAGTCATATTCTCCCTCTTGCCAGAGCTCAAGTTTCAGTCAACCTTGCAGAGAGTATTTTTCTCCTGGAATCTGGTTTACGTATACCTTTTCCCTAAAGAAGTAGAACTATCATTATTTTTTAAGAATTCTTTCTTCTTTGGGGAAATTACGGACGTATTTTCTTCACACAGCTACCAAATGGTTTTGATATTTTATTGTACTTTATTTCATTTCATCTTATTTTTTTGGCTGCACCCCACGGCTTGTGGGATCTTAGTTCCCGGACCAGGGATTGAACCTCGCCCTTGGCAGTGAGTACGCGGAGTCCTAACCACTGGACCTCCAGGGAATTCTAGAAATGGTCTTGCTATTTTAGCACTGACATTTATATGTAAAATTAGAGCTTCTTAGAGTTTTAGAGCTAGAAGAGGCCTTAGCGACTGTCTTGTCCAGTGACTCTCAACCCCCAAGCATGTTATTAGCATGACAAAGAACATACACTTGCGAGTGAAAGCCTGGGGAACTTTGAAAAAGCACACATTTCCTTCTAATCTTCCAGTTTCTCCTCCTCCGTCATTGCACCTGTGAGGTCTCTCTGCCCAACAGGAACCTGTCACACGCCTAGGGGCTGGGGACAGAAGCGTTGCATGACAGATCCATTTCATCCCCACATTTACAGATGGAGATGGGGAGCCTGCCAGGTTCAGTAACTTGTTCAAAGTCACACAACTTGGCCTAGAGCCTGGCTGCTGCTGATCAACCCACTGCTTTTTTTCCCGAGTTTTTCCCAAATGTCAGCGAATTTTGAACTACTTCTGTAATTGATGCCATATCGTGTACCCCCCCATCTACCATCAAAGACTAACTTTTATATGTAAATAATTTGTAAGATAAACTTTATATCAGTGTTCTATCTGGACATATAACAACCAGTTCCACTTGCTATGAAAAAAAGGTAACATTAAAAATAATGCAATGAAAAGATATGTTAAATTTTAAATCAATAAAGTTACCTGTTCAACGTTCTGAGCCTGAACCTTTCGCTCTGCTACAAAGATTATTCAGTTATAGAGATGTTAATATATATTTGCCCCAAACTATGCCTTTCTTGTGCAATAAGAAAAATTGAAAGAGAATTTTGAAGGCGATAACCTTCTCCATATTTAAGTCTAAGTAATGTTTGCCCACCCACACATCATCTAAAATCCTCTCAGATTCCCCCAATGAGTGATCTGTGCGCCATATATTGGGTGCTGGCTCCCGAAATGGAGGACCATGTCTGGCAAATCATAGCTTAGTTTGTATCCAGACTAGTTATAAGATCATAGACTTAGTTGCAGTCAGAATATGCCATTGGAAAGCAGAGCAAGTGAGAGGTTGCATAGATATTAGCTGTTCACGTTGTGTGTATATCCACTGAACCACTGGAAAAACTCAAAACACGGTGCTTGCTACATAGTAGAAGCCCAATAAATATATGTTGATGAATGAATGAATGGAAAGTGATAGTGTTATATCAAGTCAGGTAGAATCAACAGACCGTGGTACTAGCAAGTTGCTGTGCTTTATCCAAAATCACCTTAAAATTCTTGGCAGTGGGCATGACGTAAGGAAGACCCAGTATCAGCAGAGCATGGCCATGGACTAGTTAATTGTGAAGAGCACATATGCATACAGGCATTAAGAAGACTTAGCCCTTTATCTTTTGTAGTCTATGTCACACTTTCCTGTATGTTATCTCAGAGAGGCAGTGCATCTTGAGAAGCTCAGTGAAGACCCAGATTTGAATCTTGGTTTTGCTACCCAGTAGCGAGGTGATTTGAGGAGAACTGCATAATCTTTTTATGGGACTCCTTGAATCTAAAAGTGAGGTTATTATAATGCCCACCTCAAAGGTTTTTGTGAGGATTTAGTAAGGCAATACATATGAAAATACCTTTTTGAAGACTAAAGTACTATACTCATTTGTCTTTATTGAAATTACATACCATTAAAATGACCAGTAAACCTCAGTTTATTCAGAAAGATTGGAAAACATGGAATTATGATTATTGGAATATTCTGGATAAAAGAGGTATTGTAAATGTCTTTCTAGTTAAAAGAATTACAATAAAATATCCTTAATATCAAAGCTATATTGAACACAATTAGTCCTTTGGATAAGAATTCCAGATATTGCTGTATATTTCTTGACCAGCACATGAACACTGCAATGGGATGTAGAAAAATATAGGAAGATAACTGACTGAGATAGGTTTGGGCATCCAGTTAGTCATTTATCTTCCTATAGTTTACTCTAAAAAAAGTAGTTCATAAAACACATGTTTACTTATTCTCGATCCCTGAGTATAAAAAGTATATGAGTTGAGGAACTGACATGGGATGTCGGAAAGTAGAATTATAGAATTCTCTTTTTATGGGTATCTTGGGGGAGTAGAATTTAACAAGAATTAGTTTATTTTGCCCTGTTAAGACAAAAAAATTAAGCCAGTTTTTTTCCATAATATAATACCTCTAGAACCCAATCTTAAGACTTTTTTGCTTAGTATAAATTCTTACATCACAAATCTTGGTAATTCAAGTAGTGACAGTGCTACTAAAAAAATTATAATCAAAGCCACTAACATTACATGGTAAATCTTTTTAAGTAGTTTCATCCTGTTAGGTCATATTTTAATAGTTTAACCTTCTTGAATTTTAGTTAAGTTTTAATAATAGATTTTTAAACTAAAATATACATATATATATGTATTTAGTTTTATTAATTAATCCAGATAAGCCTCAATGGGTATTTAAATAATAGAGATATAAGTCACTGTGAGGAAGAGTTATTATATGAAAAGATCACTAAAATACATTAGGAATTTCTTTTTAAAATGCTGTTATCATGCTATTATTCATTTTATAAAGTTCTGCTCATGTCCATAAAATTGGACCATTCCCAAGGATCCACTCATCATCCTCTTATAATAATTATCTGACACATCTAATCTGGATGACTTTGATAAAAAATATGATCGAAGATGCTTTAATATGTCTTATGAGCTCTTTAAAAAATGATAAAATTCTTGAATGATGCCAGACATTAGAATAAAACTGTCAAGAGAAACTCAACTACTTTTGGCCCTGACAGCCTTTGCTTAATTTTAGGACCAACTCATACTCCTTTATTAAAAATGTTCTGTAACTATCTCATCAACATGATGTCTGTTAGCAGATTATTTTCACTTAAGGGCAAGCTGTGACGTTTGAAGGGAACAGTTGTGAATGCCAGTTCAGTTCAGGAAAATGCTGTGGTTAAGGGCTGGCCCATTTTCACATGGAGTGATATTATTCAGGTCTTGTTTTATGGTACTTATATTGTAAATAATATTTTCAAAGTCCATGTAACTACCTGAGCCCACCAGCAAATGGTACCAGCCTACTTGTTGTCTTAGATCCAGATGTCTAATGTTTAAATATGGGAGGAAATATCTCTGGTTTGTTGAAAGTTTTAATTAGAGTTCACTTTGCTGCTAACACAGCAGAGTTTAAGCTACTAGATTCTTGGTGCAATACTGTTTCCACATTTCTTTTTCTTTCTAGGATGCTCAATTATTTCTTCACCTGAACTTTAACAATCATTTGACCTGAATGATCTAGAAACTTGCTCCTCAACCGGCAGTCTTTGAATCAGCAGGGTGGGATCACCTATGAACTTATTAGCCATGGAGACTGAGGCCCAAGCCAAACCCATGGAATTAGAATCTGAATTTAATATCAATAGAATGCACTATTTGAGCATACTTTTATTTTTTTGATAGCACGATATTAACTTTATTATAATGCATGGTTTCACGGTTCCCCCTGCTTCTAATGATAATGTGTAGAAAAATATTGTTTTGGGCTCGGTTTGAATATGCATGTTTTTCCCCTTTAGAGTTAGCAGCTTGAAAATTTTAACAAATAATATCCAGGGTGACTATCAATGAAGTGTTGTTGAAACCAACAGCTGTGTCTGTGTGTTTTTCCAAAGATAATGCCTCCTAGGAGTACAAACACTACGATATCACACTATTTTGTTATTCCTTTATCAGCATCACCATCCAAAATAGCTAATCAGTATCTGAATAATCAAGAGATGGTATGTTTTCTTTATTGACGGGAGGCACTTAGCATAAGAGACTGGTAAGTGGAAATTTTCAGTTGCGTTGGAGTTTGGGCTGAGGCCTCACAGCAAAGTGGAGTGATATGTGCACACATGTTAGAAAGAATGTCGACATATCTGTGCAGGACTTCAGAAGCCTGATGCCTTCCCTCTTGGACAGTACTTTTGAGTACCAAGGATCTAGACCTTTTACAGATCACACACACACGCACACACACACGCACTGTTTTCCAAAAAATTTTACAAACTTTTTGCTCATTGAATTAAAAGAAAATAATGTAACACTGAAAGTATTTTGATGAGGAAAGCTCATGAAATAAATAGCACACATGTCAGTTAAACACCAAACGTCTTTTTCTTAGTCATCACGATTTCAGGATTTTTTTCAGTTTTCATCTCCTATTGTTTTTCTCTGGAAAAGCTGATTCTTTGAGCACTTTTCTTTCTCTGGAAACAGTAAATTCACATTGTTGTCATATTTATCCTTAAAGTGATTTCAGACTTCAGTGGCTTATAGTGATTTGTTCACTGTTCCTTTGCTGCAGCCTATCTCGGTGGATTTAGCAGTTATTTTAGCTTTCACTTCATGCCGGTGCTAATCTCACTCCTTGCCCTTCTATACCTTTCCGCTAGAATGACAGCTCCTGGTGAGCAGAGACTCTATTTTGTTCCCTACTGTGTATCTCCATTGCCTAACAGTGCCTAACATCCGTCACTATCTTTTTGCTGACCACAAGCAGTGGTAGGGACTGGAGTGGTAGGGACCACAATATAACCAAAATATAACTGGTGTAGGGACCACAAGGGTCTGAAAAAGAGACCAGTGATTCCGATGGAGACAGGTCCGTGTGCCCTTGGGTAGCTGGGCTTCCTGCCTCTCTAACCTGATTCTGAGGTCCTTGCTCTTAGTGCCCTCCACGTACGTGTTCATGCCTGGTGAATCTCACTCCCCGTCATTCGGATGCTGTAGTGGAGCTGGGGAGCGCCGTCCAGCACTTCATCCCCTGAGTGTGGTTGGCTGCTGAGCGCGCACAGCTGGGCCCCTCCTTCAGCCTTGCTCTGTGCTGAAGGCACCCTTCCTCGCCCAAGGTTATGCCTCTTTCCTGGGGGCAGCCCACCTCCAATGCCTAGTTGGTGTGAGGGTGAAAAGGCCCGATCCCCTTGCCTCAATTTGGGTCAGCTCTGAAGAGCCATCCCAGTTCCGGAGCTCCGGACTGACTAGCTGCGGTCTCTGTTGCAGTTGCATTGCAGTTGACCTTCTCCTTCTGCCCATTCCTGCTTCCCTCATGTCTTACAGGTCGCGCCTGAGAGCATGCACATCTCTGCCTCAGAGTCTGAGCATCAGCTAAAACAGGTGCTTTACGTGAACCTCAGTGAACCTCAATAACCAGGTTACATAGTCAGCTAACTGCTGAATCTAGACTGGAGCCTGGCTCAATTGAATGCTTTTCCAGTCCCAGTGTTCTGACTCACTCTGAGGCAGTGGTTCTCAACAGGGTGATTTTATTCTCCAGGAGACATTTGTCAACGTCTGGAGACTTGGGGGTTGTTAACTGCATCTCGTCGGTGGAGGCCAGGGGTGCTGCTAAACATCCCACGTGCACAGGCCGGCCTCCACGACAAGGATTGTCTGGCCCCAAATACCAATAGTGCCAAGGTTGAGAAACCCTGCCCAATGGATGCATGAGACGGGGAAAGTAAAAATTAAAAAGTGCCCTTCCATGGATTCAGTGTTTTAAAAAAATCTTCCATTTTAAAACTATTACGTGGATAAATGTATTTTTGTTACATAGGTTTTGCAGAGTTTCCATTTACCAAAGGCCGGCGCATAAGTATGTAGGGTTGTAGAAATGCCGCTCGAAGTCAGTATTTCCACTCCTTTGCTCCCTGGGGGGAAAACGGGGTCTACTCTGTAATCTTCAGGCTGGCAGCAGTTCTGATCATGAAGCCTGTGGAGAAGCATTTAAATACAACACTCCTGTTGTCCTGGGTCTTATGACTACTTGTCCTAGATTTTCTGTCTCTCTTGGGATGTAAATAGTAAATCCTTCCTCTTGCTTCTGTCTTAAGTAACAATAAAGGGGAAATGTGAACCTAGGAATTCCATATCAAGGTCCTGGAGTCTAGGTTTCCTGTTTTTTCTTGACAGTCTCGTGTTAAATGGGCACTTGGATCTATTAGCACAAAGCTCAAGAAAAGATTGTTGAGCCAATGAAGAAGTTGGCACTAAAGATTCATATGACAGGATGTATGATGCTGTGTCTAAGCTTATAGGTTGACTTTAGGACATTCAAATGGGAACACCATTGGACTTCCCTGCTGGTGCAGTGGTAAAGACTCCGAGCTTGCAATTCAGGGGTCATGTGTGGGTCCGATCCCTGGTCGGGGAACTAAGATCTCACATGCAGTGCTTCCAGAAGCGAAACAAAACAAATGAGAACACCATCCTCAAATAGTTAATCTAACGGACTCTAGTGCTGGAAAGCAGCACGCAAGAGGACATAGTTCGCACAGTGCTCCAAGGAAGTGGGTAAATCATGTCTGGAAGGAAGGTCAAGAGGCGGAAGGGTCAGCAGGTGGCTGGAAGGAGAAGATGCAGGCTCTCCCCAGCTCCATTCAAATTTTGTAAAATTTCAAGATACTGGGATTAATTGTGGATGATGACCTGGAGAATGATCTGTTTCCTGTTAGTGGAATTTAAAAAATATTTTCTCTGCTTCAGTAACTGCACCTTGGCACTATGCAGACCAAAATATATTCAAGTTGTATTGAGTTTCATAAACTGGAAAAAACCAAGAGGCTGTCACTTGTCCAGAGATGATCCTGTGCTGGCGGTGAGGGCTTGCAGACTTTCCTGCTAACTCCAGGACCCGGACTTCTGTGTCCAACAAGACCCAGAAGCCCCCCCGGGCCTGAAGTGTGGAAACTGCTCCCCAGACAGTTCTGATTGAAGGATCAAGACAGATTTGGAAAATCCTCCAAAAGGGAACGTGTGAGGCCGTCTGGACGTCAGGTGCCTCCCGTCTGTCCCTTTTCTGCTGTCAGCTTATGACTCGATACTGTCCCAAACTGCCTGAGCTCACGATTCAGACTGAGACCCATTTAAGTCTCGTGTAGCTGGTGTTTTCAATTTTATGGGAAGTTTTATGGTTTAATGTCTTTCTACATTTTCTGAGACCTATTTTTAAAATAGGTGAGGGAAAAAAAATCTATTATTTGAAGCGGCATTGCTTTAACTACCTTTTGCTGCACTCTTCAAAAATTAATGTCATCTGAGAAGGAACTCTTAAACACAGCTGTTGGGAATGTAAATTCGCAAAACTCCTTGCTGGGGGTAGTTTCTCATACACCCTTTGATCCAGATATTCCTTAGGGGATTTATCTTAGGGAAATAATTATAGATGTAGTTAACGATCTAGCTAACAGATATGCTTACTACAGTATTGACTGTAATAATGATTAATTATAAACAACCTAAATGTCTAGAGAAGCAAGTGTTTGTTAAATAACTTATTGTACGTGTATGGGATGGGTTGTGATATGGCAGTTGAAAAGATATAGTAGAAGACTATTTAACGACACGAAATGATTTATGACATTAAGTGAAACAAGATTACGGCGGTAGGGAATGACCCCTGTGTAGTTGTCCTGAAAATGTCGCTAGTGGTTATCTTTGGATGATAGGATTATAGGCAGGTTATTTGTTTTTGTCTCATCTGTGTTTTCTATATATTTTACATTGAATAGGAGTTACTTTTGTAATGAGAAAAAAAATAAAAATTACTCAAAATGAAAGTTGTATGTGTGAAACATGTATAGAAAAGTACACAGATTATAAATGTTCAGCTTATTTTCTCACAAAATAAATACACCCATATAGCCAGTACCCAGCTCAGCTAGAATGTACACGGCCCCGGAAGCCCCATTGCTCACCTTCCAGTCACTAATACCTGCCCCACTATCCTCTACCAGGGATAATCACTGTCCTGACTTCTAACTGCAGTGGTTCCTTCCTGTTTTCGAACTTTATATAATTGAAATCATGCAATATATGTGCTGTTGGGTTGATGGCTTCTTCTGCTTCACATTGTGCTTGTGAGTCCTTCATATTGTTGTGTGTACCTGCAGTTTGTTTAGGTTCATTGCTCTGTACTATTCCATTGTGTGAATATACCAGTTTTAATCCATCTATTGTGCTGTTGAGGGACATCTGGGTTGTTTCTGGTTTGGCTCTATTATGCGTAGTGCTGCTGTGAACACTCCTTTCGTTAACACATTTCTGTTAGAGAACACCTAGGAATGGAACTGTTAGTTCACATGGTATGTTTCTGCCAAGCAGTTTTGCAAAGTAGCTGTAACAGCTCACGCTTCCACTCTGTATTTTTTCCCTCTGTATTTTCTAATACCACAAAATTTCCCCAAGCTGTTTTGAACTCTCCTGGATTGTTTGATGCCATCTTACTGGAAATAATTTCTACTCTGTTGTGATTGCAACTATACTTTGAATATCAAATAAATGTTCTAGAAAACTCTGAGTCATTGTCTACATTTTTTTAGAATCTTCTCTTTGCTCAGAACAGCTTTAAGTTTCTTATACTTCTTGTGCTTGAAGAACAGGTGACAAAGTTTTTCTTTTAATAATTGTATTACTTGAATTGCAAGGGTATCACACTTCCATTCCCATTGGCAGAATTTTACTTACACGGAAGTTGATTTTTTTTTTTAATTAATTTATTTTAGGCTGCGTTGGGTCTTCACTGCTGCGCGCAGGGGCTTCTCATTGCGGTAGCTTCTCTTGCTGCAGAGCACGGGCTTCAGTAGTTGTAGCTCGAGGGCTTAGTTGCTCCACGGCATGTGGGATCCTCCCGGACCAGGGCTCGAACCCTTGTCCCCTGCATTGGCAGGCGGACTCCTAACCACTGCGCCACCAGGGAAGACCCTGAAGTTGATTTTTTGATTTAAAAAATTCTGGAGTGGTATGGCTAGAGGTACAAAATCCACTTACAAGTTATTGTCAGTCTTGGATTAGGAACCAAAGATTTGATGATCGTATAGATGATATTTTTTTAGCCAGTGTTCCCCCACTTCTAAGCAGAAATGCTTGATAAACTGCTGGAAGGCCAGCAAGATCCACTGGCAGAAGATTTAATTCATATAATGCTTGCTCTGGACCGACAGCCAAAACATTATCCTGCTCTGGCTGGACCCGGACAGGACTGGCTGCTGGTGTTGTCCTAGAACATCTGATGAATTCACAAAAGCTTTGGGTGGAAGGGCTTTCATTTGAGGCCCATAAAAACCTGGAAAAATTAATAAAGTGTGGAGATCAAGGGCACTTATTCCATCTGTTTTTACCACGTTCTCTACACTGCCATGGGTGTCCTTCGTCCTTTTAAAACTTCCTTCTGGGCTTGTCCCTAAGTACTGAGGCCCACAGTTCTCTTTGCAGCTGCTTGGTCTTTCCTACATCTTAAGGGAAGGCCATCAGTCATCGATCTAAATACTGACTCACACTGCTTTTAAGTGTTGCAGGGTACTGGCTGTTGAGGCAAAGCATAATGAATCTGGAGTTTTTTGACTTCTGTTTCTGGGCAAATTGCAATGAATTGTTCCTCTAATTTTTTGCAGTGTGATTTGTAATACTTTTTTTATAGTGAAAAAATAAATCTCAGAACTTTTCAGAGGTGTCATAAGAAATATTTGGGGGTGTCAGGGCTGGGGTAGAGGTTGTGAGC
The DNA here is from genome assembly GCF_003676395.1 of Aethalodelphis obliquidens. Lineage (NCBI taxonomy): Eukaryota > Metazoa > Chordata > Mammalia > Artiodactyla > Delphinidae > Aethalodelphis > Aethalodelphis obliquidens. The sequence continues at coordinate 16,474,312 of NW_020837947.1, read as the reverse complement.
TGAGTGGGGAGCGCTGATGACAAGGGGGTGTCCCTGGCTCATGTGTAAAGGCATAGTGGGAGGAAGAGGCTGAGTTATCCCGTCTTGGACCTTCCCCAAGTTCTCGGACGAGGCAGTGAGACTTCCTTTCTGGTTAACTTTAAAGGTCGCCTTGCTCAGAAGAGCGTGCGTGTCATGGACGTGCTTCTGATTGTGCCGCAAGGTGCCTCCTTGTTGGACTTCTTGGTCTTGGTGTGAACATGTTTCCTTAAAGGCTAGGTTTTGGGCAGGGCTCAAAACTCTTTACTAGGGTTTCAGAAGTTTCTTTCTCTACAGTATATGAAAAAATTCCTCTCAACACCTGCTATATATTACCTAGGGATTAAAAAAAATTATACCCGTAAGTGGAATAACTTCTTCAGGTGGGGCTGTGGAATGGGTGGGAGGGATCTCGGTGGGTCTGTAGTCTGGGGTTAGTTTTGCTCTAAAATATTCTGTCTTTGCTCAAATTATGTGTTCAATATTTTTGCCTTCTAATGGAGCTATAAAACCATGCTGTGGACTTGATTTGTATAACTGTTATGTCAGGTGTGATAACTTTTATGTAATGATACTGATTCATTCACTCTGCGCATTCGTTGTGGGCCGGTTAAAGTGATATACAACCATTCATTTTGTTCTGTTTTCAGAGGTAGTTTATTATAAGCAAAACAAAAGGTTGGCTCTTAACTACACCTGCATATACTATCACCAGGAAAATATTTATAGTTCACCTTATCTTGTTTAGGCCTAAAGTAACTGTGGTTTAATCAGTCAGCAAACAAGGTGGGGCAGCATGGGGGATGATCTCACTAACGATTCCTGCAGAGAAGCGAGGCAGAGTGCCCCCCTTTGTAACTTTCACAGCCCAAGAAATGTAAAGGTGATTCTGAATTCTTATCCAGGATGAGGATTGAGATAAGAGTCCACACGGGACTTCGCTCTTTTCTTCAGCACATGCATCCACATACCTAGAAGGGAGGTAGGGTTTCGATTTAAAAATACACATTTCTTTTTTTTTTTTCCTTGCTTCCAAAATTTTATTGCTTTGGTTTCCATGCCACTTTTATTTATCCTTATAGTTTGAACTTTTATTTTTGTTGTTGTTGTTGAAGGATAGTTGATTTACAATATTATATTAGTTTCAGGAGTACAGCATAGTGATTCAATATTTTTATAGATTGTACTCCATTTAAAGTTATTATAAAATATTAGCTATATATCCTTGTAGCTCATTTATTTTATGGTCATTTGTATCTCTTAATCCCCTGCCCCTATCTTCCCCTCCCCCCCCCCCCCACTTGTAACCACTGGTTTGTTCTCTATATCTTTGAGTCTGTTTCCGTTTTGTTATATTAATTCATTTTTTTAGACACAAATATTTCTTGATCATTGTCTATAAGCTGAAGTTTTGTAAATCAAATCAAAATAGTTTAAGAGCGGAAAGGGAGAGAGAGTGAAGCATACTGAGCTTAAAGAGTGTGCTCCTAGGGCTTCCCTGGTGGTGCAGTGGTTGAGAGTCCGCCTGCCGATGCAGGGGACACGGGTTCGTGCCCCGGTCCGGGAAGATCCCACATGCCGTGGAGCGGCTGGGCCCGTAAGCCATGGCCACTGAGCCTGCGCGTCCGGAGCCTGTGCTCCGCAACAGGAGAGGCCACAACAGTGAGAGGCCCGCGTACCGCAAAAAAAAAGAAAAAAGAATGTGCTCCTAGGCCTCAGAAGTGAAACCCAGGGACACTTGCCTCTAAAGTACAGGCTATTTTAACCACATGGTATCTCCTTAAAAGCCAATATTCTGTGATAATTTAAAACAGTTTAAAAAGCACTATCTTACATATTGTTTTGTTAATTTTTTTTTTTTTCTTTTCGGTACGCGGGCCTCTCACTGTTGTGGCCTCTCCCGTTGCGGAGCACAGGCTCAGCAGCCATGGCTCACGGGCCCAGCCGCTCCGAGGCATGTGGGATCCTCCCGGACTGGGGCACGAACCCGCGTCCCCTGCATCGACAGGCGGACTTGCAGCCACTGCGCCACCAGGGAAGCCCTGTTTTGTTAATTTTAGTTCTCACAGATTAATCCAAAAGTTAATACATTGGAAAAGCAAAGAAACATGTTAAGAAACAGTCCTAAAATTTTATTTGTTTATTCAACAAACTTTTATTGAATACCTAGTATATGCTGGATCTTTTGGCATGCATTGGGAATACAAAATCTAAAAAGAATCAAGCCCTGCCCTGAAGGGAAGACAGGGGGATAAATGAGTGTGCAGAGTACCGGGTAATAAAGTATATGATGGAAATTGTACTCATAGGATGTTGTGTGAGCACAGAGGGGCAATGGGATTTTGTGGAAGGAGTAAGCAGGGAGGGCTTCCCAGAGAAGTTGATACTTACATTGAGTTTTGAAGGATGAGGAGGAGTTGCTCATATGAAGGAGGGAAGGAACATGCATGTGTAGGCCAATGTGATGATCCTTGAGGATTGCCCATCATTATGTCCAGAGCCTAGTGCATAAGGAGATGTGTGTTAGGGAGGGTAGGAAGGGTGGCAAGTGATGTGGCTGGGTAGGTAAGCAGTGGGCCGTACATAATGGAGCACATCAGTGTACTCCATTGGGAAGTTAGGAGTTTGGCCATCATCCTGAAAGATGGCAAATCATATTAAGTAGGTGGGCAACAAGGTCAGATTTGAGTTTTGGAGTGTTCACCATGAGGCCAAGGTAGGGAATGGTGTGAAAGGCTGACCTGGAGACTGCACGCAGATACAGGAGTGATCCAGATGAGAAAAGGAAACAGCCTGAACCCAGGCAGGCACGCTGGTGAAGAACAGAATGGGATATTAGAGAAGTAGAATCTGTGGGCTTGGTAGATTGACTGTGGACTGGGGGTACGTCTGCGCTACACAACTTAGCTTTGAGCTTGCCTCAGAGCCAAGTGAGAGAGCAGTGGCTATTTTTTTTTTATTAATTAATTTATTTATTTTTGCTGTGTTGGGTCTTCGTTTCTGTGCGAGCGCTTTCTCTAGTTGTGGCAAGCAGGGGCCACTCTTCATCGCGGTGCGCGGGCCTCTCACTGTCGCGCCCTCTCCCGTTGCGGAGCACAGGCTCCAGACACGCAGGCTCAGTAGCTGTGGCTCATGGGCCTAGTTGCTCCGCAGCATGTGGGATCCTCCCAGACCAGGGCTCGAACCCGTGTCCCCTGCATTAGCAGGCAGATTCTCAACCACTGCGCCACCAGGGAAGCCCAGCAGTGGCTATTTTTAGAATGAATAGGTTTTGTTTGTTTGTTTTCCAACTTGCTAAGATAGAGAATACTTGAAGAGGAGCATGGGGAAATGGGAGGGAGGCTAATAGGTTGTATTTGGGGAATATTGAATTTGAGATGTAAATAGTTCATCTCAGAGGAAATGATCCAGAGATGGTTGGGTCAGGTTAGGGGCTCAGGAATCTGCTCAGGCTGGGAGATATGGACTGGGGAGACACCAGCATATTACTGCTGAATAGATTGGAGGATGTAGATGAAGTAGCCTTGGAAGTGGGTGTACTAAGAAGACCTAGGACCAAGCATGGATCCTTGGAGACCACCCACATTTAATTGATGAGCAGGGCAAGAGGAGTCTCAAAAGGGCATTAGGTGCAGGCGGCCAACCGGGAGTGATGTGATGGAAGCCGGGAAGGGGTAAGTTTCTAGAAGGGGTGCTCACCAGGGTCAGACACTGCAGGGATGCTCAGCACTGTGCTTGGGGCCGAGTAAATGCTCACAAGCATTTGTTGCTATTGACTTAGGAACACGGAAGAGAGGGAAATGACTGAGGCTTGGTGTGGTCAGGAAAAGCAATGAAGGAGGAGGCAGGATTTAAACAGAGGCTTTAATGGGGCTTCCCTGGTGGCGCAGTGCTTAAGAATCCACCTGTCAATGCAGGGGACACGGGTTTGAGCCCTGGTCCGGGAAGATTCCACATGCTGAGGAGCAACTGAGCCCGTGTGCCACAACTACTGAGCCTGCGCTCTAGAGCCTGCAAGCCACGACTACTGAGCGCACATGCCACAACTACTGAAACCCGTGCGCCTAGAGCCCGTGCTCTGCAACAAGAGAAGCCATCGCAATGAGAAGCCTGTGCAACGCAACGAAGAGTAGCCCCTGCTCACTGCAACTAGAGAAAGCCTGCACGCAGCAAAGAAGACCCAACGCAGCCAATAATAAATAAATTTATTTAAAAAAAAATAATAAATAAATAAATACTTTAAAATTATATATAGAATTTAGATAATGGAGGAAAGGTAGGCAGACATCCCAGGTCAAGTTAGTGACTTAGCAGTCATGGCAGTGACAAAGTGACAGTGGTTTAGGAGGAGATGTCTCCAGTGACAGTGGTTTAGGAGGAGACGTGTCCACTCGGAGTGGAGGACTTGTCTTTGGGACCCATAGGAAATGAGGGCCAGCTCTGCCCTCAGGGCCACTGCAGCCTGATCTCTTATGGACAGCCTTCTTTGATCTCGATGAAGGCTTGTCTCTGCGCAAACTGGGAGCCGTCACTCCTTCCTGATTGATCGTCCATAACACTTAATCCATATGGCACCGGGACGTGTAGCACTTTCTGTCTTGTAGCTAGTTGTTCACAAGTCAGATCTCCCTAGAGTGACCCTAAGCTCCCAATAGCCAGGGCAGTAGTTTGTTCTTCTCTGTATCTGCCAATCACATGACACAGTTTTGTCGCAAAGTGGTCAGTTAATAGATGCCAGTTGAGAGAATTGATGAGGTGGCAGGAGCTGGTGGGACACCACACTGAGAGGTGAAACTCCGCTCTCGCGGTTTCCTTCTGGTTCAGGGAAATCAACTGCATCCTCCCTACTTAAATCATCCAAGAAAAGACTTGTTCCTTTTTGCCTCTTTTATCTGCACTTTGTCTCTTTCATTCCTCTTCTCTCTTTCCCTTTCTCCATTTCTCCTTTTCTCCCTTTCCCTTTGTTTTCTCCCTATCCCCTTACCCCCTCCTTCCCTCCTCCCTCTTTGTTCCCAGTTTCTTATCTCTTTCCTCTTATCCCAGTTGCTATTTTTATGCTCATTCTTATCTGAATGTACCCAGAAACTCATATGTGTGTACTCAATCTTTATTTTGCGCATATGCAAAATACAGGTGGCATCCTTTTGATTGGTGGGATGCTTTTCATTTGTGGTTAGTGAAATACTTTATGAAATATTTATATAGAAGCCTCAGTTAGGCCTAGTATGTGAAGTAGAATTAGGAGGAGGTAGCAGGGCAACTCTCTCTCATACACACACACACACACACACACACACACACACACACGTTTTAATAAATATAAATGCTCTCAAACCTGTCAGATGTCAATGTAAAAAATATTTCATTAAAGCTGAAAACCCAAAGAGGAATACCAGAACTTTCTGAACCCAGAAGAGGAAGATCCTTCATGAACTTTTTTTTTTTTTTTAACACTTTATTGGGGTATAATTGCTTTACAATGGTGTGTTAGTTTCTGCTTTATAACAAAGTGAATCAGTTATACATATACATATGTTCCCATATCTCTTCCCTCTTGCGTCTCCCTCCCTCCCACCCTCCCTATCCCACCCCTCTAGGTGGTCACAAAGCACGGAGCTGATCTCCCTGTGCTATGCGGCTGCTTCCCACTAGCTATCTCTTTTATGTTTGGTAGTGTATATATGTCCATGCCTCTCTCTCGCTTTGTCACAGCTCACCCTTCCCCCTCCCCATATCCTCAAGTCCGTTCTCCAGTAGGTCTGTGTCTTTATTCTTGTCTTACCCCTAGGTTCTTCATGACATTTTTTTTTCTTAAATTCCATATATATGTGTTAGCATACGGTATTTGTCTTTCTCTTTCTGACTTACTTCACTCTGTATGACAGACTCTAGGTCTATCCACCTCATCTTCATGAACTTTTGATTTGAACAGGGACTTCGTGAACAGAGGTTAATGAAAATTCTGGGCTTTGGAGTCAGAAAGACCCAAGGCTCTGCCACTTAGTGGCTCTGTGGCCCTGGGCAATTACTGACCCTCATTGGGCCAAGGTGTTTTCACCTGTAAGTCAGTTCAGAAGCCAGCCTCATAAGGATTTTGTGAGGACTCAGTGACATAATATTTGTAACTTACCTAACACAGGGCCTGTATCATAACCAGCACTAAGGTCCCCTTTATTCCCTAAATCCACATTTTTTACTTCAACTTTCTTCCTCTTCCGTCTTTTGTTTAAGGACAAAACATTGAAAATCAGTCAAATAATCATTTTATGCAGAGAAAGGACTCCTTTTCCTCCATTTATTTAAGTATCTGGCTTTGGGTGTGAGCTGGAAAGTGTCCTTGCCTCATGGTATGAGACTTGGGCTATTCTCTGTGGCCTGCCTTAATGGTTATGAGGAATGATTATATATGTGTTTACAACAGGCAGCTTTGGATTTCTTCAAGGGATGTTTGTATCATCTGTGATTCACAGTGAGCAGTATTGCCAAATACGAAGGAGCTGTGTTTTTCTATTGTAGTTACTGTTTTGGTTGGCAAACAATTCAGCCTCCTTACCCACCCTCTTTTTGATCACAGCCAATGATTGCATAACATGTTTAGATCAGTTTTTTTTTTTTGGTGGGGGGGGCAGCTGATTGAGACACATGGCTCTAGAGGAATCCTCACAGAATCCTAAAACTCTAAGGGGATTCAAGGAGACAAATTTTCCACTTGCTTTCCTCCAGCGAGGCCTATGTTTAAATTATCTAAGAAAGATATTGGTAAGTCCTTCTGTTTTTAAGAATTAGAAAGCTATGCCCACTTTTCCCTTAAAACTAAATTCAAAGAGAAACTTTTTTGAATAAATGAATAGATTTTTTAAAATTAATAAAATAGTAGAGGATGGCTTGCATTTCCATGAATAATAGTTCAGGAGTGAAGCTGTCTTAACAGCTCAGTCTTTGGAAAGTTAAATGGCAGGAAGAGCACTTGGAGTTTGAAAGCATGAGGATCTAGTTTTGCTGTTTATTATGTCTATTGACGCAGTCAGAGCAGATTGTTCCCCACTTGGGTACTTTGTAGTTTTGATTTGCGGGCTTATTTTCAGTGGACTTCATCTGTGGGATTCCTTGGGGTCTGGTTAAGTCTGTTTCTGTACGGAGCGGTGTTGTGTTTACTGCTGAGTGGTGCTCTAGGATATCTCTGACCTGAGACCACTATGTTAATCTATTATCCCAAGGGTTCCTAGACTCACCCTAGTGTAGATTTGATTTCAAAACCCAAATGAAAATCAGCTCCTAGTTATTCTCAGGGAGACTTCTTTTTTCATTCTTTTTTCTGCAACTGGAGCTCACACTGAGACAAGCATCCTTACTGTCTCATTGTGCTAGTGGGTAGACTTTGTATCTAGTTCATCCTTTTAGTGTAGCCCTGTGAAGTTCTCAGCTTTACATGGGGTTCTCAGTTTTCATTCTACCCCATTTTGGGGTCTAAGATCAAACTCTCGATCCTCTTTGGCCACTAAAATGCAAGCTCCTGGGTTGCCCCCCATCCCCGTGGGCTGCCTGAGCAGCAGCATATGCTTCCCATTCAGTGGCCTCTTTCTTTTTGGCCTCTGGACACATCCTGTTCTCTCCCTGAGCTCAACCAAGCTTGTCAAATGTTTATTATATTTTATCCAACATTTCTAGGTATTTTATGCTGGGAAAGTTTTCAGGCTGTCAGGTTCAATAAATGGAAGTCGAAGTTTGAAGATTTGGGTTACAGTTCCAGCTCTGCTAATTGATTCTCTAGCTTTGTAGGACTGATTCCACCTCTCTGAATTTGTTTTCTCCTCTGTAAAGGGAGAGGAACATAATAACCTCATGGGCACTCCACATATGGAAAAGTTTTAGAAGAAAGCAAATTCACGCTGGGAAAACAGCCTGTAGTGCATGTTGTGGGTGCCCTGCCCACGTTCTTCTCTGGGCTGGTGTCCCCAGTCCCCCAGCTTCAGGTCTCAGGAGAGCCTTCCCTGAATCCTTGACTGGATCAAGTTACCCTATAAACTGCTTTCCCAGCTCCTCATCATCTCCCCTACTTAATTATATGCTCCATGAGGCCAGAGAAGATGTATGGTTTTGGTCTTCACTTTATATTCAGGGCCTACAGTGGCCTCACACATAGGATTCAATAAATATTTGTTGAATGAATAAACTAAAGGAAATGAGGGAAATGCAGGAACTGAGCAACAGGGCAACTAGCCCACTCTTGGGCAATCCTCTGGAACTCTAGAGATGACTTCTGTGAATGTCTGAGCCAATCTCACATCAGGAGGGGTCAGATGGAGTGGCTGATACAGAGCTTTGCAAGTGATCATGCTGTGATCTCAGAGATGGAGGGATTGGAAACTCTTCTTCCCGTCACATGGAGGAAACTCAATTTGATGATGCTTATAAGTCCTCCCTGCAAGATGATCCCTTCTAAATGTTCCCTCTAATTTTTAAATGTAGTATTTTTCCAGGGTGGTGTCCCTGTGTGTGTGTGTGTGTGTGTGTGTGTGTGTGTGTGTGTGTGTGTATTCATTTTGAGGAATTCCACATGACTAAAATTCTCCATCAGAGGGTTGGTGTAAATATGTGCATAAAATAGACCATTTTATGTAGCTAAGGGCTTCAAATTGTTCTCCCAGATATTTTTTTTGTTTATTTCCTATTTCATTTTTGAAGGACATTCTTCAGTATCCCCAAGTAATTATGCCATTTGGTTTTTTATGTAAACGTCTTCAAGGGATTCTGCAGAAGAATTATTTCAGTTTTTGTTATGTTGTGTAGAAATGTGCAGAAATCATGTACATTAGAAAAGAATAGGAAATGAATAATCTGCCTGCAGATTTGATTCCAGGATTAGCCATCCAAAGTCAACTGGAAAAAGTCCGAGACACTGGAAAATTAGGGGAGGTTTTTTGTTTTGTTTTTCTTCTAAAAGGTATGTAGAAAAGACATGAGAAAAGTGGGGGGGAATGATTCTCTCTTAAAAACTTAGTGTTCTCAAAGTCATTTTATTGTAAGTGAAGGTAACAATAAAATGGTCAGGATTTCTAGAATAAGTTTCCCAGAAAAAGGGACTACAGCTCTTTTTAGGGCTATTCACATTTGGAGTGGAAATTGAAAGCTGATGTAATTTTCCAACACTATTCCAGAATTCAGGCTTTAAAGGTTCATATTCTTAAACTTTTCATTTCCTTAAAATCAGTTGTCACTTTGGAAATTTTATTTTTTCTCCGTTGTATCCTGAAAAGTAGTGGATATCCAGACGACTCAGATTATGAAGGCAGTTAGAACACATGTTTTCTAACTTCAGAACATTTTTTGCATTCTTATCTCTACAAGAAAACTTTATGGAGCCAGTGAGTGGAGATTTAAACTGCAGGATTCCCTGTTAGGTGCTCTGAGCAATTCTTGTTCTTTTCTTATTATTTTTACAGAGGTTGTAGAGCTTATTCAAGGGGAAAAAAAAGGTGGGGACTCAAGTTTATAGGAGCCAGGAACTGTTTCTTTGCTGGCCTAAATATACATTTTGAGAGATCAAAGGGCTAAGTTTTCCTCTTATCACTGTTTACAGTGCAATTGATGCTTTGTTTGAAGGCAGCGGTTCTTTGCTGCTTATAATCTGAACCACGTTTATCCAGATTGAATTTTGAGAAGAATCCTGAATTTGGTTAACCTTTTTGCTATTGTAGGCTCATGCTTAATCAGGCCAATTTTTAACAGTTGAGATACAATTAACATATAACATTACATTAGTTGCAGGTGTATAACATAATTATTCAATGTTTGTATATATTACGAAGTGATCGCCACATTAAGTCTAGTTAACACCCAACACCACACATAGTTATAAATATTTTTTTCTTGTGATTTTTTTTTTTCCTCTTTTAGGATCTGCTCTTTTTTTTTTTTAAACATGTTTATTGGAGCTTTACAATGGTGTGTTAGTTTCTGCTGTATAACAAAGTGAATCAGCTATACATATACATACATCCCCATATCTCCTCCCAATTGCGTCTCCCTCCCACCCTCCCTATCCCACCCCTCTAGGTGGTCACAAAGCACGGAGCTGATCTCCCTGTGCTATGTGGCTGCTTCCCACTAGCTATCTATTTTACATTCGGTAGTGTATATATGTCCATGCCACTCTCTCACTTCGTCCCAGCTTACCCTTCCCCCTCCCCGTGTCCTCAAGTCCATTCTCTATGTCTGTGTCTTTATTCCTGTCCTTCCCCAAGATTCTTCAGAACCATATATATATATATATTTTTTTTAGATTCCATATATATGTGTTAGCATACGGTTTTTGGTTTTCTCTTTCTGACTTACTTCACTCTGTATGACAGTCTCTAGGTCCATCCACCTCACTACAAATAACTCAATTTCGTTTCCTTTTATGGCTGAGTAATATTCCATTGTATATATGTGCCACATCTTCTTTATCCATTCATCTGTTGATGGACACTTAGGTTGCTTTCATGTCCTGGCTATTGTAAATAGATCTGCAGTGAACATTGTGGTACATGACTTTTTGAATTATGGTTTTCTCAGGCTATATGCCCAGTAGTAGGATTGCTGCACTGTATGTTAGTTCTATTTTTAGTTTTTTAAGGAACCTCCATACTGTTCCCCATAGTGGCTGTATCAATTTACATTCCCACCAACAGTGCAAGAGGGCTCCCTTTTCTCCACACCCTCTCCAGCATTTATTGTTTGTAGATTTTTTGATGATGGTCATTCTGACTGGTGTGAGGTGATAGCTCATTGTAGTTTTGATTTGCATTTCTCTAATGATTAGTGATGTTGAGCATCCTTTCATGTGTTTGTTGGCAATCTGTATATCTTCTTTGGAGAAATGTCTATTTAGGTCTTCTGCCCATTTTTGGATTGGGTTGTTTGTTTTCTTGATATTGAGCTGCATGAGCTGCTTGTAAATTTTGGAGATTAATCCTTTGTCAGTTGCTTCATTTGCAAATATTTTCTTGCATTCTGAGGGTTGTCTTTTTGTCTTGTTTATGTTTTCCTTTGCTGTGAAAAAGCTTTTAAGTGTCATTAGGTCCCATTTGTTTATTTTTGTTTTTATTTCCATTTCTCTAGGAGGTGGGTCAAAAGGATCTTGCTGTGATTTATGTCATAGAGTGTTCTGCCTATGTTTTCCTGTAAGAGTTTTATAGTCTGGCCTTACATTTAGGTCTTCAATCCATTTTGAGTTTATTTTTGTGTATGGTGTTAGGGAGTGTTCTACTTTCATTCCTTTACATGTAGCTGTCCAGTTTTCCCAGCACCACTTATTGAAGAGGCTGTCTTTTCTCCATGGTATATTCTTGCCTCCTTTATCAAAGATAAGGTGACCATGTGTGCGTGGGTTTATCTCTGGGCTTTCTATCCTGTTCCATTGATCTATATTTCTGTTTTTGTGCCAGTACCATACTGTCTTGATTACTGTAGCTTTGTAGTATAGTCTGAAGTCAGGGAGCCTGATTTCCCCAGCTCTGTTTTTCTTTCTCAAGATTGCTTTGGCTATTCGGGGTCTTTTGTGTTTCCATACAAGTTGTGAAATTTTTTGTTTTAGCTCTGTGAAAAATGCCAGTGGTAGTTTGATAGGGATTGCCCTGAATCTGTAGATTACTTTGAATAGTATAGTCATTTTCACAATGTTGATTCTTACAATACAAGAACATGGTATATCTCTCCATCTGTTGGTATCATCCTTAATTTCTTTCATCAGTGTTTTATAGTTTTCCACATACAGGTCTTTTGTCTCCTTAGGTAGGTTTATTCCTAGGTATTTTATTCTTTTTGTTGCAATGGTAAATGGGAGTGTTTCTTTAATTTCTCTTTCAGATTTTTCATCATTAGTGTATAGGAATGCAAGAGATTTCTGTGCATTAATTTTGTATCCTGCTACTTTACCAGATTCATTGATTAGCTCTAGTAGTTTTCTGGTAGCATCTTTAGGATTCTCTATGTATAGTATCATGTCATCTGCAAACAGTGACAGTTTTACTTCTTCTTTTCTGATTTGGATTCTTTTTATCTCTTTTTCTTCTCTAATTGTTGTGGCTAAAACTTCCAAAAGTATGTTGAATAATAGTGGTGAGAGTGGACATCCTTGTCTTGTTCCTGATCTTAGAGGACATGCTATCAGTTTTTCACCATTGAGAATGATGTTGGCTGTGGGTTTGTCATATATGATCTTATTATGTTGAGGTAAATTCCCTCTGTGCCTACTTTCTGGAGGGTTTTTATCATAAATGGGTGTTGAATTTTGTTGAAAGCTTTTTCTGCATCTATTGAGATGAAGATCTGCTCTTTTAACCAGGCTAATCTTTAGGCCTTTACCTTGTGATTATATGATTTTAAAAGTTATTGCTATCCAAGCTTATTTTTGAAATTAAAAGAGAAAAGAATTTACTTTCCTAATATTTCTAATTCCTTTCCTTTTTTCTTTGGTAATCTCTACATATTGAAAGCTGGGCCGTACTAGAGTTTTGAGGGTGGAAAAGAGAGGAGCAATTGAAAGTTTTCCAAAATGTGGAAGAGTTACTTTGGCTAAGGCTGGAAAGTTCGTCTCTTGTGGGTCTGGTCAGTACCTCCGTCACCTGCCCAGAGTGGGAAGCATTAACCTTTTGGCTAATATGTGGATGCAGGTGATTCGGGCAGGTGGCTGGAAGAAATGACTGATGAAGCCTCTGCTGCATGGTCTGATTGGGTTGGAGAGATGCTACATTTTCCTCATTGTCCTTCCATCCTTGGGCCTTCAAATGAGCCGTCAAGGAGTAGAGGGAAAGGTATGGGCTACGGGGTTAGTGGTTTCTATCCTAGGTCTCAATTTCCCAGCCTTGTGATCATTTATAAGTTACTCGAGCCTTTGTTTCTTTGACGTGAAATGGGGATAATAATGAACTTACAAGAATTGAATGTCTACGAAAGCACCTGTTGCTTAGTACCTGTACAGTAAATACTGGCTTCCTTCTCTTTAACAGAGGTAAGCAGGTCAGGAGTGGGAAGACAGGGGGCTGGACCCGCAAGATGAATTGTGCCAAGGGGAACTCAGGGTAAGATATTATATGGGACATTTATAGAGGTAGCTGTAGATTTATTTAGCTTGAGTGTTTGGGTGGGTTGGGCAAAAAGAAGCCAGAGGGGAAGGCCATGTTTTTATATTGAGAAATAGTGATAAGGTGGCCTGTAACCACGATGTGACCTGTGTTGTATGTCTGAAAGAGATTACAGGGTCACGCTGGAGGATTGTTATGTAAGGAGAAGATACTGGCTACGGATATCAGTGCTGTGCTTTTAAAGATGTGAGACAGGAATGTGAATAGGCCCTGTGAACTCTCTTTCTGGCTGAGAAGAAACCAACCAGCGAGGAGAGATAAGATGCTCCTGGGATTCACAGCACCACGCTACAGGCCCTGGTAGATGAATACTTACTTGTGAGTGGTGAAAGCAGGAGCTGGAGGGAAGCCTGGATGGCAGGCAGGGCTGGGCTGGTAGGGGGTCAGAGCCATTAGTACCAGGGGCGAGAAATTCCAAAGATCAGGCACCCTTGTTCTCGAGGGGGCTGGAGTTTCTATGGGTGTTTTAGGGAGATTGGTGTAAGGAGCATTAGTGCTTGAATCCTGAGTGTCAACTCATAGAAAGGGTGTTTCAGGCAGGCTTCGAGGGAACCAAGTGTCTGTGAACGAGCAGGGTCTCCTTGGGGACACTAAGTCTTCTTACCCTCTCACTCATGTGCCCTGGCTTTGGGGACAGCAAGAGCAACAGGCGCCCTAGTCTTCCACCCTCACAGGCCAGTGTTGTCCTGCCTTTTCTTTCTTTTCTGTTTTGTACCGGTTCAGGATCCCCAAACGGAAATGGCTTTTGCCCCGTCCTAGTGAGGGGAGGGGCTTTCCACCCCTCCCCGAAGGCAGCTCTCCTTACCTGGGATGGCAATAGGGTGGGTGGGAGGGTTTCCTGCCCCTTCCCCGGTGGCATGCTGCATTTGCCTCCCCTCAAAACCGGGTCAGGTATGCAACTTGGGCAGTTTCTTGCCCCTGCACAGCAGCAGATGGCTTTTGCTTGCCGTTAGAGACGGGTCGGGACAGAGGCAGGTTTTGTGCTTGTCTGCTATGGTTGGAATGGTTGTGTGTCTCCCCCAACCCCCAGATACATATGTTGAAGCCCCCAACCCCACTATGATGGTATTGAGGTGGGCCCTTCAGGAAGCAGTTAAGGTTAGATGAGGTCATGAGGGTGGAGCCCCCATGATGGGGTTAGTGTCCTTCTGTCCTTAGAAGAGGAAGAGGCATCAGATCATTTTCTCTCTCCACCCTATGAGATCGCAGTGAGACGGAGACCAGGAAGCAGACCCTCACCAAGAACTGCACCAGTAAGCACCTTGATCTTGGACTTTCCAGTCTCCAGAAGTGTGAGAAATAAATGTTGATTGTTTAAGCCACACTGTCTCTGGTATTCTGTTATAGCAGCGCAGGCTGCCTGAGACACTGGCCCTCATCTGCAGCTGCTCACCACCTTGTATTCGTGTCAGGTCCAAAGCATGCGTGGGCTTCCCCAGCTCCCTCTGCTCCCCACCTCAAACCTCAGCAGCTCTGAGCACTGAGGGAGCCCGTCAAGTCTTGGCTCTGTCCCCAGAGTTGCTCATGGGCATTCAGTGGAGGTCTGTGGAAAAAGAGTTATCCCTTGTAGGGATCCAGGGATCCCTAAACTATCACACTAACCTACACAGAATTTGTTAAAATCTCAGTTTTTTGTTTCTCACCTGCTTTTCTGGCTGCCACCTCTTTCTCTCAGGCTTTATCAAAGGTAAGACAGCTGATGTGTCCTTTCTCCCCACAAAGGCACTGGCCACCCTTTGGGGCGCAGTTCACCTAGCTGCCTTTGACCTCAACATTCTTTTTTTTTTTTTTTTTATACAGCAGGTTCTTATTAGTCATCCATTTTATACACATCAGTGTATACATGTCAATCCCAATTGGTTAATTCATCCCACCCCCCCCCCCCCCGCCGCTTCCCCACTTAGTGTCCATACGTTTGTTCTCTACATCTCTGTCTCAATTTATGCCCTGCAAACCGGTTCATCTGTACCATTTTTCTAGGTTCCACATATGTGCATTAATATATGATATTTGTTTTTCTCTTTCTGACTTACTTCACTCCGTATGACAGTCTATAGGTCCATCCACGTCTCAACAAATGACCCAATTTCGTTCCTTTTTATGGCTGAGTAATATTCCATTGTATATATGTACCACATCTTCTTTATCCATTCGTCTGTCGATGGGCATTTAGGTTGCTTCCATGACCTGGCTATTGTAAATAGTGCTGCAATGAACATTGTGGTACATGACTCTTTCTGAATTATGGTTTTCTCTGGGTATATGCCCAGTAGTGGGATTGCTGGATCATATGGTAATTCTGTTTTTAGTTTTTTAAGGAACCTCCATACTGTTCCCCATAGTGGCTGTATCCATTTACATTCTCACCAACAGTGCAAGAGGGTTCCCTTTACTTCACACCCTCTCCAGCATTTATTGTTTGTAGATTTTCTGATGATGCCCATTCTAACTGGTGTGAGGTGATACCTCATTGTAGTTTTGACTTGCATTTCTCTAATAATTAGTGATGTAGAGCAGCTTTTCATGTGCTTCTTGGCCATCTGTATGTCTACTTTGGAGAAATGTCTATTTAGGTCTTCTGTCCATTTTTGGATTGGGTTGTTTGTTTTCTTAATATTGAGCTGCATAAGCTGTTTATATATTTTGGAGATTAATCCTTTGTCCATTGATTCGTTTGCAAATATTTTCTCCCCTCCTGTGGGTTGTCTTTTCATCTTGTTTATGGTTTCCTTTGGTGTGCAAAAGCTTTTAAGTTTCATTAGGTCCCATTTGTTTATTTTTATTTTTATTTCCATTACTCTAGGAGGTGGATCAAAAAAGATCTCGCTGTGATTTATGTCAAAGAGTGTTCTTCCTATGTTTTCCTCTAAGAGTTTTATAGCGTCCAGTCTTCCATTTAGGTCTCTAATTCATTTGGAGTTTATTTGTGTGTATGGGGTTAGGGAGTGTTCTAATTTCATTCTTTTACATGTAGCCATCCAGTTTTCCCAGCACTTATTGAAGAGACTGCCTTTTCTCCATTGTATATCCTTGCCTCCTTTGTCATAGATTAGTTGACTATAGGTGTGTGGGTTTATCTCTGGGCTTTCTATCTTGTTCCATTGATCTATGTTTCTGTTTTTGTGTCGGTACCATATTGTCTTGGTTACTGTAGCTTTGTAGTATTGTATGAAGTCAGGGAGTCTGATTCCTCCAGCTCTGTTTTTTTCCCTCAAGACTGCTTTGGCTATTCGGGGTCTTTTGTGTATACATACAAATTTTAAGATTTTTTGTTCTAGTTCTGTAAAAAATGCCATTGGTAATTTGATAGTGTTTGCACTGAATCTGTAGATTGCTTTGGGTAATATAGTCATTTTCAGAATATTGATTCTTCCAATCCTAGAACATGGTATACCTCTCCATCTGTTGGTATCATCTTTAATTTCTTTCATCAGTGTCTTACAGTTTTCTGCATACAGGTCTTTTGTCTCCCTAGGTAGGTTTATTCCTAGGTATTTTATTCTTTTTGTTGCCGTGGTAAATGGGAGTGTTTCCTTAATTTTTCTTTCAGATTTCTCATCATTAGAGTATAAGAAAGCAAGAGACTTCTATGCATTAATTTTGTATCCTTCAACTTTACCAAATTCATTGATTAGCTCTAGTAGTTCTCTGGTGGCATCTTTAGGATTCTCTATGTATAGTATCATGTCATCTGCAAACAGTGACAGTTTTACTTCTTCTTTTCCAATTTGTATTCCTTTATTTCTTTTTCTTCTCTGATTGCCATGGCCAGAACTTCCAAAACTGTTGAATAATAGTGGTGAGAGTGGGCATCCTTGTCTTGTTCCTGATCTTAGAGTAAATGCTTTCAGTTTTTCACCATTGAGAATGATGTTTGCTGTGTTTTTCTCATATATGGCCATTATTATGTTGAGGTAGGTTCCCTGTATGCCCACTCTCTGGAGAGTTTTTATCATAAGTGGGTGTTGAATTTTGTCAGAAGCTTTTTCTGCATCTATTGAGATGATCATATGGTTTTTATTCTTCAGTTTGTTAAAATGGTGTATCACATTGATTGATTCGCATATGTTGAAGAACCCTTGCATCCCTGGGATAAATCCCACTTGATAATGGAGTATGATCCTTTTTATATGTTGTTGGATCCTGTTTTCTATTATTTTGTTGAGGAGTTTTACATCTATATTCATCAGTGACATTGGTCTGTAATTTTCTGTTTTTGTAATATCTTTGTCTGTTTTTGGTATCAGGGTGATGGTGGCCTCATAGAATGAGTTTGGGAGTGTTCCTTCTCTGCAATATTTTGGAAGAGTTTGAGAAGGATGGGTGTTAGCTCTTCTCTAAATGTTTGATAGAATTCACCTGTGAAGCCATCTGGTCCTGGACTTTTGTTTGTTGGAAGATTTTTAATCACAGTTTCAATTTCATGACCTGTGATTGGTCTGTTGATATTTTCTATTTCTTCCTGGTTTAGTCTTGGAAGGTTATACCTTTCTAAGAATTTGTCCATTTCTTCCAGGTTGTCTATTTTATTGGCATAGAGTTGCTTGTAGTAATCTCTTAGGATGCTTTGTATTTCTGCGGTGTCTGTTGTAACTTTCCTTTTTCATTTCTAATTTTATTGGTTTGAGTCCTCTCCCTCTTTTTCTTGATGAGTATGTCTAATGGGTTATCAATTTTGTTTATCTTCTCAAAGAACCAGGTTTTAGTTTTATTGATCTTTGCTATTGTTTTCTTTGTTCCTATTTCATTTATTTTTGCTCTGATCTTTATGATTTCTTTCCTTCTGCTAACTTCGGGTTTTGTTTGTTCTTCTTTCTCTAGTTCCTTTAGCTGTAAGGTTAGATTTTTTATTTGAGATTTTTCTTGTTTCTTGAGGTAGGCTTGTATAGCTATACACTTCCCTCTTAGAACCGCTTTTTGCTGTATCCCATAGGTTTTGGATTATTGTGTTTTCATTCTCATTTTTCTCTAGGTACTTTTTGATTTCCCCTTTGATTTCTTCAGTGATCTCTTGGTTATTTAGTAACATATTGTTTAGCCTCCATGTGTTTGTGTTTTTTATGTTTTATCCCCTGTATTTCATTTCTAATCTCATAGCGTTCTGGTCAGAAAAGATGCTTGATATGATTTCAGTTTTCTTAAATTTACTGAGGCTTGATTTGTGACCCAAGATGTGATCTATCCTGGAGAATGTTCCATGCGCACTTGAGAAGAAGGTGTAATGTGCTGTTTTTGGATGGAATGTACTATATATATCAATTAAATCTATCTGGTCTATTGTGTCATTTAAAGCTTCTGTTTCCTTATTTATTTTCATTTTGGTTGATCTGTCCATTGGTGTAAGTGAGGTGTTAAAGTCCCCCACTATTATTGTGTTACTGTCAATTTCCTTTTTTATAGCCGTTAGCAGTTGCCTTATGTCTTGAGGTGTTCCTATGTTGGGTGCATATATATTTATAATTGTTATATCTTCTTCTTGGATTGATCCCTTGATCGTTATGTAGTGTCCTTCCTTGTCTCTTGTAACATTCTTTATTTTAAAGCCTATTTTATCTTATATGATTATTGCTACTCCAGCTTTCTTTTGATTTCCATTTGCATGGAATATCTTTTACCATCCCCTCACTTTCAGTCTGTATGTGTCCCTCGGTCTGAAGTGGTTCTCTTGTAGACAGCATATAGATGGGTCTTGTTTTTGTATCCATTGAGTGAGCCTGTGTCTTTTGGTTGGAGCATTTAATCCATTCACATTCACGGTAATTATCGATATGTATGTTCTTTTTTTTAAATTGTTTTGGGTTTGTTTTAGTAGGTCCTTTTCTTCTCTTGTGTTTCCCACTTAGAGAAGTTCCTTTAGCATTTGTTGTAGAGCTGGTTTGGTGGTGCTGAATTCTCTTAGCTTTTGCTTGTCTGTAAAGCTTTTGATTTGTCCATCAAATCTGAATGAGATGCTTGCTGGATAGAGTAATCTTGGTTGTACGTTCTTCCCTTTCATCACTTTAAGTATATCATGTCACTCCCTTCTGGTTTGTAGAGTTTCTGCTGAGAAATCAGCTGTTAACCTTATGGAAGTTCCCTTGTATGTTATTTGTTGTGTTTTCCTTGCTGCTTTCAATAATTTTTCTTCGTCTTTAATTTTTGCCACTTTGATTACTATGTGTCTCGGTTTGGTTCTCCTTGGGATAATCCTGTATGGGACTCTCTGTGCTTCCTGGACTTGGTTGACTCTTTCCTTTCCCATGTTAGGGAAGTTTTCGACTATAATCTCTTCAGATATTTTCTCGGGTCCTTTCTCTCTCTCTTCTCCTTCTGGGATCCCTATAATGCGAATGTTGTTGCATTTAATGTTGTCCCAGAGGTCTGTTAGGCTGTCTTCATTTCTTTTCATTCTTTTTTCTTTATTCTGTTCCGCAGCAGTGTATTCCATCATTCTGTCTTCCAGGTCACTTATCCGTTCTTCTGCCTCAGTTATTCTGCTATTGATTCCTTCTAGTGTATATTTCATTTCAGTTATTTTATTGTTCATCTCTGTTTGTTTGTTCTTTAATTCTTCTAGGTCTTTGTTAAACATTTCTTGCATCTTCTTGATCTTTGCCTCTTTTTTTTTGAGGTCCTGGATCATCTTCACTATTATTACTCTGAATTCTTTTTCTGGAAGGTTGCCTATCTCCACTTCATTTAGTTGTTTTTCTGGGGTTTTATCTTGTTCCTTCATCTGGTATATAGCCCTCTGCCTTTTCATCTTGTCTGTCTTTCTGTGAATGTGGAGTTTGTTCCACAGGCTGCAGGACTGTAGTTCTTCTTGCTTCTGCTGTCTGCCCTCTGGTGGATGAGGCTCTCTAAGAGGCTTGTGCCAGTTTCCTGATCTGACCTCAACATTCTAATGGGCTCCAAAAATGATGACTTCATGGATTGTTTTTTTCTCTTTTTTTATTATTGTTAGGGTGAAAGTGATAGACTCTTGTAGCTCTGTATATCCCAAGCAGAATGGAATTGGGAAATAGTGTTTAGAAATTGAAAGCAAAGAGCTAGGCATGCTGATGTCCACTGTGGCAGCATTGTTTCTAGAAGGTCTTCCTTTCCTTGAATATCTCAGCCTGAAAGAAGTTTCTCTTGCTTCCAAACTTTTTTCCTATTTGTGTGGATACTCATTAGTGAGTCTCAGGATTTGAAGAGTCCATAAATGTCACTTTGTCCAATCCTGCATTTTATTCTCAAGTTCACATTCTGCCCTGTGGCATCTTTCCAACGGTTATCTTGACCTTTTATTTGAATCTTAATATTGTTCTGCCCAGTGTGTATATATGTCCATCCTCAGCCCAGCTTTGGTGGTGTATGTCAATTGGTGTCTACAACAATGTCATGAACAGAAAATTTGATATCAGTTTGAGTGGGAAGGAGTGTTCTGTGCTGGAGGACAGGGAGCAGACAGCAGAATTTGTGTTTTTACCACATTTTCTTAATGTATTGCCGGAGTCAATTTTAGGATGAAGTTGAGTTAAATTAGTAGCTTGAAGAGAAAAGTCAGTAGCCAGAAGTAAGCTGAACATTAAAATTTTTGAACTTTGACCATAATATTGAACATTATGGCTGACCATCTTTAGGTTAAAAGGTTAGAAGGAGGGCGGACTGAAGAGCAATGTATTTTTAATCTGCTTAGAATTATAGCTGCTTTTGGAAATTTTTGGTAAGCTGCCATAGATCAGGATTAGAATAAAGGCCATAAATATGGTTCAAAAAATGTCCTCGACATTTCATTATATGGTTTGCTATTGGCTTTAGTAGTAGTGCATTATCTGAATTGATGTAAATAGTGTTTAAGTTTGTCTTTTCCTATGAGTAATAAGTATTGTATGTAGAGATTTCCGTTTCTGTTACTTAAATAGATCACCATAGTAGTTTGGTACATGGTTGCCATGCACATAATTACCGCATGGCTATTATTAGGAAAATTGTGTGGGTAAAATCAACCCTGCTATTTGGTTATGTCTGAACCTTGCTGCCCATCTGCTAAGCAATGTGGGGTCAAAATAAATACCAGGATAGTTCTGACGTTGGCCTTTTTGGAGGTGAGTTCAACTCTTCTCTCTCAATTCTAAAAACTACAATAGGAGGTGTCACCAGAGAGGAAAAGCAATTTAAAAAACCCCCAAACTCACCAAATTGTTATTCCCAGCAGTGCTTTGCCAGTGATCCTTACTCTTGGGTTAACCTACTTCTTTTAAACCAGTATTCCTTCATATACATCATGACTTACAGGTTACAGTTAAGCTGCAAAATAATCCTTAAAACAAAATAGGGAGTGTTGTATACTAATTAGTGTGCATTAAGTCATGAAAGAAATTTTGACATGTGTAATATAGCATTACTGAACTTTTGCAAGCTGGCATTTTCACGTTGTGTAAAGGGTACATAGGTTTATCAAAGACATTGCTTTTCTGCAGTTGTTGTATCAGTTATGTATTGCCACGATGCTGTGTAACAAACAAGTACAAAATACTCACTGACATACAAAAAGATACATTTATGAGTGCTGGGCAGTTTTTGTGGTCTGGCATGGAAGGCTCACTCATGTGTTTGTGGTCAGCTGGTGAGTCAGCTGGGAGCTGGTTTGCCTGGGAGCACCTAGGACCACTGGGTTCACCTCTACAAGGACTTTTATCTTCTGGTTCTTTCAGCAGTAGCAGGATGTTGGGAGTGTGAAGGGCAGAAGGCCATTTGAGGCCTAGGCTTGAAACCAGTACACCATTACTTCTGCCATATTCTGTTGGCTAAAGCAAGCCACAAGTCACGCCCAGGTTCAAAAGTGGGGAAGGAGACTCTGCTTCTTTATGTCACATAGCAAACAGTATGCGTAAGGGGATTGGTGAGAATTGGCACCAAATTTACAATCAACTTGTTCCGGTTACTACTGCTTTTCCACATTTCCTAAAACTTAGCGATATAAAACAATATCTGATTTTGCTCACGATTTGGTGGTTCAGGCATTTGGGAAGGGCTTAGCTTGGCAGTTCTCATTTGGGAGTCACTGGCGCTGGGTCTGCAGTCATCTGAAGATTCAGTGAGGCATCCTGGATGGCTCCCACACATGGCAAGCAGTTGATGCCTATGTGTGGCTTTTCCAACATGTAAGTAGTCAGACTTCTTACATGACAATGGCTTCCCTCAGAGTGGTATCCCAAGTGAACAAGGCAGAAGGTGAATGACCTTGTCTGATGTAGCCTGGGGAACCACATGTCTAAACTTCCAGCACCTTCTACTGGTAACAACAAGCCATTAATATCAGCCCAATTCAAGTGGAGGTGAAATAGACTCACCTCTTGGTGCAAGAAGTATTGGAGAATTTGCAGACATGTTTAAAACTCTCCACAAATCTATAGCAGTTATTCAACGGAGAGAAATCAATTCCCTGGTTCTGTGATGTTAAGTCACAGTACTATGATCTTTACATCTTTAGCACTCACCATTCCTATTAAATAGTGCACTTACAATTTTCATACTCAGATTTCTTATTTTGTATAGTTCTGTATATTATAAAGTAACCCAAGAAATGATTAAGGGTAGCTGTTTACTTCATTCCAAATTCTCAATGATCTTTGAGAAAATGCATACGTATGTACTTTCTACATAGTTTAATTAGTGTATATATTTGTGCTTTAGTTTTTTAAGTTATTATATAGACAAAAAAATGCTTGTAATGTTTATTTTAATTATCTAGGAATTCATCAAGCTAATACTAGCATAATTGGCTTAGCATTTTCCCAGTTTAGGTAGCTCAGTCACTTACAATTACACTAACTTGATGGTGCCATGTTTGGGTATCTATTGCTATGTAACAAATTACCCCCAAACTTAGTGGCTTGAAACAATAACCATTTATTACCTCATGCAGCTTCTGTGGGTTAGGAACCCAGGAATGGCTTGGTCGTTCATGAGGTCTCTCATGAGGTTGCAGTCCAGCTGTTGCCTGGGGCTGTGGTCTCATCTGAGGGTTTCACTGGGACTGGAGATTCCACTTCCACCTTCACTCACTTGGCAGCTGTAAGGACGCTTCCATTTCTGGCCACTTGGATTTCTTCACACGGCTGCCCAAGATATGGCCGCCAACTTCCCCAAGTGAGTGATGAGACGGAGAGAGAGAGAGAAGGAAAGAGAGAGAAAGGGAAAGAGAGAAAGAGATGCTGACCAAATGGAAGCCGAGGTTTCTTTTTATAACCTAGTCTTGAACGTTATATACCTTTACTTCTATCATACTCTGTTGATCACACAGACCAACCCTGGTACAGTGTGGGAGGGGACTGCAGATGGGTGTGAATGCCAGGAGATGGGGGTCATTGGTGGGGTCTTCTTGGAGCTTGTTTACTACACATTGCTGTAAACATCTTTGCACAGATTGCTTTTTGTTGATGAATGGAAAGGAGAAATTTACTCTTGGCATATCCCCCTAGCGTGGAATTAGCAGATCGTAGAGATCAGCAATTCAATGGCACCTTTTGAAAAAAATTGTAAAGTATTCTTATAAATATTTTCTGTGTTGTAGGATATTCTTATATTTAATTGCATTGCAATTATTCTTATATTTTAAATGAGTACACAAAATACTTCAGAACATTTTACAAAGCATTTAGCTGCTGGTGCCCTCAGTAAGCTTTGATTTGAGAAAAAGAGAAATAAGTGGGGGGGGGACTGCTGGGTGCATCATCTCCCACTACCTTTTTCTTTTAAATTTAGTTCCTGGTTTCCATAAACTAGGCCACTTTGACCCCAACCTAATATAAGCCACTGCCATTAATAGCTCGTTTAATGGAAGAAAATTTAATTGGCAAGAAATTTGACCATTACAAAATAGAACATGCTCTTCACCATTTAGGCTGTGATAGTTCTGCTATCTTTACCACTTTTGAGACAGCATAAAGAAATGTGCTCCAGACCAGGGTACTGAAAGGACTGTTCTATGTCAGGTGATTTTTTAAAGCTTTTATTACAATCTGTGAACTAATTTAATATGTTATAAATGAATGCCCCTACGTTTTGTGAGTTCACACCCCTCCCTTCGTCATTTATATAAAATATAACTGATTCATTTTCATGTCCGTAAAAGTCTTTCCAGCTTTTCCAGAAATACGTTGGATTCATTTACATGATGTACTTTCAATCGTTTCAAAATTTCATAAATTTTATAGCACCTTCCATGTTGTGGGCTCTCAATAAATTGCCATGACCAAGTTAAATGATGGGGTAATAAGGATAGAGCTCTGGTCGTTTACACTAATGACAAGGTTTGCATTTATAATGAAGTCTGGGCCACCGAGGGGCCAGGAAGAGTACCTACCTGTAAGAGGCGTATGAGAGGAAGGGCTGCATTTTAAAGCTTGCAGTGAGGATTATGCTGCACGAATAAACCAACTGTGTGTGTGTGGTCCTCTCTCTGCCCCCTTCTGCTTTTAAAGACTTAGAAGAGATGCCAGAGTACCTATAGAAGGTGTTTGATTTAAAAGGTTTAAAAGGAAACACTCCAGTTTGCCTTCTTGTAGGGGCATGCAAGCGAGTAGAGTTTGCAGCTGAGTGGACGGATAAAGAAAAACTGAGCATTTAACAGAATTTAAAAAATCATGCCAGAAGGGCTTTTGACCAAGAAATTCTTACAGGTTTTTGACACCCGGTGCCTGAACTCCATCTGTGACACAAGGGTTACAGTTTGCAAGCCCTTAACCCTGTAGCTGATCTGGTCAACTTCTGGCTGCACTGGGGCCTGATGCAGTTTGCTGTAGTTGTTGGTAGACTTCACGAAAAGAAGATGATAATTTGCAGATTTCCAGCATCTCTACTAGATTTCTTCACTTTTTCTTTCTCACAAGGAAACTTTCCAGGACACATAGCACACCAGTATCTGAATGACATTCTCTTTGACATCTCTGTTTAGGGGTGGTGGAGGCTTCACCCATATGGAGGGGTCAGGGTCAGCCCACTGTTGCTGCTTATGGGTTGGAGAGTGCCTGCATATGCAAGGACTAAACTATGCCAAGGAACCCCATTAAGGACGGCTTTATGTGTCAGAATGTGTGCGTGAAAAAAAAAAAAAAAGAATGTGTGTGTGTATGTGAATGATAGAATACATGTCAATAGTTTGTAATAATAAAAGATTGAAAGAGGCACTTGTTAAATTAATTGTGGTAGAGCCACACAGTGGAATACGACACGACTGTAAACAGGAGGTACCAACATGGGATGAACTCCAAGTCCTGTCAAGTATAAAAAGCAAAGTGCAATACAGAGCATATAAATGACGTATTTATTGTATTTAAAGTAAAGGAAAGACAGAGTATATAACACTTGATTGCTTGAGTAGTATAACATTTTCTGAAAGGCTATATATGAGCTAATAATATTGGTTGCCTCTAGGGAGGAAAGTGACTAGCTGGAAGACAGAATGGGAGGGGTACTATTTATTCATTGTATAGCTTTCTGTGCCTTTTGAATGTTAACAAGTAAATAAGATGAAAAAAAATATATTGAAAGAAAACAATGTTGTAACAAAGATGGCAGAAGTGAACCAATCCCTGAAGGGCAGAGAACCAAGCCCCTTCTACTCCCTTTTTCTTTTGCCTTTATGTTCCCAGTGAGTGCACAGCGCTTGGTGCATGGTAGATCTTAAAAAATATTGTTAACTGAAAAATACATACCACGTGGAAAATCACCGTTCATTTTTATTTTAAAGTGTATATTACATTCTTAAAAATCAATGCTGTTCAATGCGAAAATTGTCTTGGCCAGAAAAAAAAAAAAAGGAATTCAGAGTGAAAAGTTGTCTGGGTCAGGAGTTTGGATTTGGAACCATATTTTTATCAATGTTTGTTAACAATTTTCCTATTCTGCGTAAAGCCCTATTGTCAGGTGTAA
Organism: Aethalodelphis obliquidens; assembly: GCF_003676395.1. Taxonomy (NCBI): domain Eukaryota; kingdom Metazoa; phylum Chordata; class Mammalia; order Artiodactyla; family Delphinidae; genus Aethalodelphis; species Aethalodelphis obliquidens. Next base: position 16,448,267 of record NW_020837947.1, on the reverse strand, counting down.
ATAGTTGATTATGTGAACTTAAATTATAGAATGAGAGAATTTTATCACTAATTAGGTGCTTATAGATGTTGTAGTTAAAGGCAGGCTGAGTCCTGAGTCTCCTTCTTTCCACTCAGCTTCCCTCCTTCTTCCCTATTTCCCTGGCTGACATTTCACTGCTCGTGAGTGGCGGACCTGATGGGCCTCCCACCAGATGGTAGACTCTTGTTTTTTTTTGCGGTATGCGGGCCTCTCACTGTTGTGGCCTCTTCTGCTGCGGAGCACAGGCTCCGGACTCCGCGGCATGTGGGATCTTCCTGGACCAGGGCACGAACCCTTGTCCCCTGCATCGGCAGGTGGACTCTCAACCACTGCGCCACCAGGGAAGCCCCAGATGGTAGACTCTTTAAGGAGGCTTGACTATGACCTACTAGGCGCCATGATTCTGCCATGCAGGGGACTGTTGGGTCCTTGGGATAGCCTGGGTGTAAATGGAGGGATTGAAATTGCATATTGTGTTGTTTTCACCCAGATTCACACACTTGAGTTAAAATTCTCAAGAGAGGCTAAGAAAAGTAAGCTAATGACTTATGCGCCATAGTCCCCGGTTGGTCCCAAACAGTGCATTCCGGCTCTGCCGTCACTGTGTGGGGAGAATTCAATACATTTCAGGTGAAATATGACTATGACATCCAAGCGGATGTGCAGAGGGGACCCTTGTGCTCACGTGAGAGGACTTTCTTACTCTGGAACAAGAAGATAATTAAATTCCAAATTGAGCATATATTACTGAAGGAAGAGATAGGATAAAAAGGAAATGTCCTTTGTGACCCCTGGTAGGGACTTCTGTACAAACTCTAACGTGTTAAGGGAATTAATAGAGTTCTATGCAGCTGTCTATACATGTTATATAGCCAATTCCAGTTGGAATAAAATTTTTCTTGAGATACCAAAACCAAACTAAAATAAAAGAGCAATGCTATCAAGTATATAAACAGAGATGTATGAAGAATGGATTGTAAAGTATTAAGCAATTAAGGTTTACATCCAGTTATTTACATATAAGAAAACCAAAGCTGATATTAAATGGCTTTTGTATAGGAGAAACAGAGAATAGAATATGGAACATTTATTTCCTTTTTGTTGTATTTTAAATGTTTTCTTAAACAAACAGCAAAATGTTACCCATCTGTGGGGTGAAAAACGGTTCTTGAGATGAGAGTGAATCTCTCTTTTGGGTTTAAGGTTTGGATAATAAAGTTTTCTGTGTTATTCTCACACCATCACCCCCCAGTAGATGCAGAATTTTATAGCCTATCTTACTTTGAAGTCGTGGCCCTTACATATGCGGCTCTAAGGGTTAACTGGGAAGCTTGTAAACATGTAGATTCCTGGGCCTCGCTCTTGGGGATTCTGATTCAGGAACCTGGGATTGGCACCCAGGAATATGAATGTTCTTCAGACATGCTAGGAGATTTGGGTGCAGATGATGTATGGACTGTTCCTTTAGAAACCCTGTTCTTGTGTTTCTGTTGTTTTCTTGTTTTTGTTTTTCTATAGAAAGGCTAAGTTTTACTGTAGAGCAAAGCCAAGAACTATTAAAGCTGAGGTCGGCAACCTACAGCCCATGGACCAAATCTAGCTTTCTTCCTGTTTGTGTAGATATAGTCTCATTGGCACACCACCATGCCCGTTGGTTTACGTATTGTCTGTGACTGCTTTTGCGCTACAGGGGCAAAGATGAGTGTTTGGGACAGAGACCAAAATGGCTTGCAAAACCCAAGATATTTGCTATCTGACCCCTTACAGAAAAAGTTTGCTGACCACCATGTTAAAGGACGAGCATGTACCCAATGTATTACATATATTTCCCTAAGAACAAATAAGACCTTCACCAGAAGACTGGGATATTTAGTTAGCAAGTTGGGAGTCTGTTTCCATTAGTCAGGAAAATTAAAAAGTTAAAGTAAAATGGCATAGAACTTGAAGGAGAAGATAGGCCTCAGGCCACTGAAATAAATGATTTATTTCACTTACCAAAGCATGGCTTGGAGTAAGGGATCTACCTGGCCCCCTGCTGGGTATGACTCTCCTTGTGTTCTCATCTCACCTTTCACTGGAAGTAGACAGGTGCATTCACTAACCTAGAGAAGGAGGTAACACAGAAGTCTTCATTTTTCCATTGACAGAGAACACTGTCATTAATTCAGTTAGTAGGAAATGGATTTCTTGGCTCTGATAATTAAGCTGGCAAAGCAAATTTGGTTCCAACATTTTAATAAGCGAGTGTGGGTGGCCAGCAAATTGCAGGTTCAGACATAAATGTTTCAAACGTGGGTGGCTGGCTTTTAACCCTGGGGCAAATTCTGTGATTGCAAGGAAGTTGGAGGCTGGTAGCCGAGTTCAAAGAGTATTTGCCAAATATTAAGAAACATGTGAACTACTCTAAGGAATATTATATTATTTGAGGACAGGATTATGTTGTTCATTGAGTGTGATTGGGATATAAGTTAACACCATTTGAGTCCATTCAAATTATATATTTGTGAATATTCATATGTGTGTATTTGTGCTGGTACTTCATATACAGGGGATTATCTCGAAGGAGAGAGAGAAATGAGAAAGGAAAGAAATGGATTTGTTTCTCTTTTCCTATCTTCTAGTGCCTAACTGTTAAGGTATTGAGACCCATATAGTACTTTCTGTCCAATTTTGGTTTTCTATCTGGGGGGTAATCAAAATCTGGGTTCTTATGTAATGTAAGACCACTGGATGGGGGAAGAATGAGTTTGGACCCGAGAAATGAAGGGTTAATACGTTCACTGAATTTTCACTTCCTTAGGGAGGCTACAGTTGAAGCAGAGTCCCGCTGGGTTCTGTGAGTGAACCTCACATCACAAAGAGAGGGCAGATTTGCAAAAGAAGGTAGTAGATTTCAATTTAGGTTGCTTTTCAGCCTGAAAAATAGTCTGAATTCAATCGCGGATCCTGTTAGCAGAGATAGTAATGAAATGCAAAGCGAGTATGGCTTAAATGTTGAAGGAGACTGTAACATGCCACTGTAGCTTCTTGGTTTACTCTCTCGCATTACTCAGTAGAACAAAATATGATTTGACATAATGTTCACTGTGTAGTTACCCTGGGCTCAGAAAACTAGCCTGTTACCTCATACTTCTTTCATTTACAAAAGCAATCAAGACTGTGACTTGAATTGGACTGGTAAAGCTATTGACTTAGAGATGGAAAGATATTGGAATCTCTTACCTTACTTTCTCTTATTTCCCTACTGACAACTTATACAGGCTTTGTATGTTTTCTGATAGAAGGGTATCCAGGTGGATATTAATGCATTTTATGCTCTTAAGGAAGTTAAGAATTGGGGTTGTATTTTTTGCCTATTGTTTTTAAAAGTCAATATGTTGTGGGTGTTAAAAAGCATTATTTTGTATTTGTATTGTTACCAAGGGTCTTGCCCCAGAGTCATACTCCTGCCCCTCCCTCGAATGGAAACCAGTTACTCTTATCTAAGTTTCAGGAGGAAGTTGCAAAGAGAAAAAAACAAGAACTGGTTAGAACCAATTAGGCCCAAGATGGAGGAAGATTCCAATGGACCATGAGCCTCATTATACGCTCGTTGTAATACATGAACATGCTAAATGACATACCCACCCGTGACTTGACCGTGACAGTTGCTATGGCAATAACCGGAAAAGCCCAAACAAGGACTAAAAAGGAGTGTTGCATTCATTCCGGGTCCAAAGCACACCTTGTTCTTGGATAACTCATGAGTATTCCTTCCACTCTTTCCAATTCCCTCACTTTTACCTTGACCGTCCTATACATTTGTGTCTCTGCCCAAGTTGGGTTGAGAAGTTGATTTGCGAGCTAGGTTCCCACTTCTCCATTCTCTGCCCATTGAATCGAGCTTGTGCTGTTCCAGTTTCAGCATCGGTTTCGTTATTGGCTGCACAAATCCGATCGGAAGAAGAACTTCCCTGGCTGAGACAAGGGGTCTCGGCCCAGGCTAGGACCCCAACGCGGGTCTAGTAGACCGATTCGGTAGCAGAGTTAGTAGTAATTTATGTTCATGAATAGTGAGTGTGATCGTCAAGATTAGTGATGGTCTCTTCTTTCATTGCACCAAATGTAGTGTAGGCTGCCTGGAACCTCTCTGTGAATGAAAAGGGAAAAATAGCATCTTCCACTGAAAGTTCTTCTGATTAAGAGTAGCCTTGTTAGCCACGCCTCCTTCCATGAAACTCTTATTCCCCAGCTATTTTGGGTTTTATTACCCTTCAGTATTCTTCCATGTGCTGCTTTTTCTTTCTAGAATGCCCTTGCAGTCCATTTATGCCTGCTGGTGGCTTCCATCTCTTAGTCTCAGGTGTTTCACGTCATATTGCATGTATTTGCTCATTAGCCTCAAGGTCAGGTCTGGTTTCTTTGTATATTCCCAGTGTGTTGCAGAGCTTGGCAAAAAATAGGTGCTCAGTGAGCACCATCTGAAGGTATCAGTATATTAAAATCTCGAATCTTTTTCCTGTAAAAAATACTTCTTTAGAAATGATTTCAAACTTATAGAAGAGTTACAAGAATAAAACAAAAATTCTCATATACCTTTCACTGAGATTCCCCCCAAATTGATAGTTAACCGCACTTGCTTCTCTCTTTCTTGCTCTTTCTCTCTTTCTATGTCTGTGTATGTATACATACACATGTATCTCCTCTATATATGTTATTTAATTTTCTGAACTATTTGAGAGCTGGGTGAAGACACAATGTCCCATTACCCTTTAAACCTTTAATATATATTTCCTAAAAAATTAAGAGTTCTCTCTTATACAACCACAGAACAACCGTCAAAATCAGAATATTAACACAGATATAATTCTACTAGTAAATGCTTTGACCCCACTGAAATTTTGTCAGTTTTCCCAATAATGTCCTTTATAGGTCCAAGCTCTGGTTTAGAATCATGTATTGCATTTAGTTGTCATGAGTCTTTAGTACCTTTCTGTAGCAATTTTTTCCAATTCTAAATCAATAACTTTGTAGAATGTCCCTTAATTTGAGGTTGTCTGATGTTTCCTCCTGGCTGGAGTCGGGTTATGCTTTCTTGGAGACAGGAATAAATACCAGAGAAGGGACTCTGAGTTCTCAGTGCATCATGTTGGGTACATTATGTTGACTTGTCTTATCACTGGTGATGTTAACTTTTAGCACTTCAATAAAATGGCACCTGCTGGATTTCTACATATAAATTTAAATAACAAGTATCATGTAGTTGTTAGCTAATAAGTAGTTAATAAATATTTTATGAGGAGACATTGAAAATTATATAAATATTCTGTTCTTCATCAGATTCTTATGCTCTTATTTTAATATCCATTGACAAGTCTTGACAAAATCAATTATTACTAAATGTATTGAGTTATTACCAGGTTGTTACCAACGGTGATTTTCTACATTCTCATTTTTTCTACTTTCATTGTTTGACACTCCACTATAAGGTAGAATTTTCTCCCCTTCTTTATTTATTTAACTATAGATTCATGAAGTCTTATTTGATTCAGTGGATTATAACTCATTACTATCATTATTTATTTCCCAGAATTGGCCAGCGATCGCTCCGTCAAGCTGGCTTCTGTGTCCTTTGACATATCCCCATCATTCTTAGTGTACTTCCATTTTTTATGGTCCAATAGGATGTTCCAGACTCACCTTGTACTTTCCCTGCCCTGGAATCAAAATTTTCTCCAATGGTATCTGGTTCTTTTTAGTAGAGAATAGTATTTAAAAACCAAGATCTAGGTGCTAGGTATGCACTTTGCTACTGGAAGGTCATTGCTTCTAGGCCATCAGTGAATGAACAGAGCTAGAAAATATGTGACATTATGCACACGCACACACACACGCACACACACACATTTCTACACCAATTTCTATATCTATCTATATCTATTAATGCACACAGTCTGTAAAAACAAGCCTGGTATACGGTATCAAGGCAGGTTTTTGACATATAGAGCCTAAGTAATCATGGCCCATGAAACACTTCTGTGGGGGAATACGAGTAACTTGGTATTTCTTAAATGATATGAGCAAAACTGATTTTCCTTCCTTTGGGAGGGGGTTTGTAATCTTAAAGGTAAAAAATAAATATATAAGCCTAAGACATTATTTTTGCATCAAAAGTCAGAATCTTACTGGAAGAACTTGAAAAGGCAAACTTCATATACTGTGGTTAGTAGAAAACAGTTTTTTTGGAAAGAGCAAATAAGATTTTAATTGTTTTTATTAATAAGCTAATTAAATAAGCTCACCATTAAAAGGAGCTGATGCAAAGTAGTCATGGCTCTTACAAGACTCATGGGTGTTTGTGTTTGTGCGTGTGGGAGTGGGTGGGTGTACCTGCATGTACTTGCACACGCTGAGAGGAGGGTGAGTTTGCCACATCTTCCCGCATCACCAGAGAGGTATAGATAATTTCCTTTGGTTTTAGAAGAGACGGTTGCAAGAAACCGTTCTTTTAGTTGAAAAATGTGAAATATGACACGAAATGCTGATTTGGGGAGACTTTTCCTGACGTAATGGCATGCTTTTCCGGACGGCGTAAAAGTTTATGACAAAAACCGAAAGCATGATTTAGAAAAGTTTTTTTTTTAAGAAAAAAACCTAAATATAGCAAGCTGAAAAAAAGGAGGTTTATCGCTGACTATATAAAATTTACCCTTGGGGAAAAAAGGTAATCTATAAGTTAATATGCAGTCCTTTGCTCTAAGAAAGCCTTTTGTATCTCCAGCTAATATCAGGTATTCTTGAAATCAATAGTAATCTGATTGCCTACGGAGAACAGTTGCCCTCCTGTGCTTTAAGCCAAAGAGGAACTGTGCACTTTTGTGATAAACATAATTTAGAGGAGGATTATATTTTCTTCCTTAGTTTATTAGCTACTGGTGCTGCCTTATTCTGTTACCCTTATTTCCTTTTCATTATTCAGTTGATAGCACAGAAAAAGAAATATGATATTAAGATTGGTAGCAGTACAACTTAATTTGGAAGGGTGGGAAATAAAGGCTTTCTTAAAACTTGTCTCCTTAATTAGAAAGATTAACTAGTGTGTTTAGAGTTTCGGTTAACACTACTCTCTGGTGGATTCTATCTTGTGTACTGTAGACTGGAATGAGAGGGATTTTTACAGATTTTAGATTCAGAATGAAGTGATGTAACCAAGATGGCAGAGTAGGAGACCCCAGCTCTGACCCCACCACAAAGATCAACAATGAGACAGCTATCCACAAACAAAACCAGCTCTGGGAGAGCTCTATAATCCACTTAAGAAACTTGAGCAACACAGTGGAACAAAAAAGTTGAGAATAACCACACAAAAGGGAAGGAAGACTGGGTTCATTTTGCCTGCATCATGCCATCCCTTAAGCCGGCATTCCTCAATTTGAAGAGGGAACTCCCCAGATAGAAAGAGTTTGCTTTGCTGGGAAAGGGTGAGCAGCCAGCTCCCTCAGTCTTTTGAGGTATCACATGAAGGACATGCTTTGGTTTCATCCTAACAGCCTTTGCACTCTCTGTGGATCACTCACAGTGCTCACCAACCACCACACAGTTATAGATGGTGTGGACACTAGTGGCCTCAGGGCATGAGTCACCATGTCCCCCTGGGCCTGGAGCCACCACGCTCCCCCACGTTTAGTGCCCTGCACCCCTAGACTGAGGGTTACTGCATGCTCTAGCATGCCCCACCCACAGGTGAAGATCTTTCCTTAACAAAGTCAGTCCATAAAGTCTGAAAGAGGTGACTGCTTCTTCAAATGTTCAAACATCTACACAAGGTTACAGGGGTTATGAAGACTCAGGGAAACATGACTCCACCAAAGGAACACAACAAACCTTCAGTAACTGACCTAAACAAATGGAGATACAGAAATCACATGACAAAAAACTCAAAATAATTATTTTAAGGATGCTTGGAGAGCTACAAGAGAACAGATAATAAACAATTCAAAGAAATCAGGAAAACAATACAAGAACAAAATAAGAAGTTCAACCAAAAAATTAAGAAAACATTTAAAAAGAATCAAACAAATTTTGGAACTGAACACTATAGTGACTGAACTGAAGAATTCGATAGAGATCTTCAACATCAGACTGGACCAAGCACGAGAAAGAATCAATGAGCTTGAAGACAGATCATTTGAAATTATTCTGTCAGAGGAGCAAAAAGAAAAAAGAATGAAAAGAAGAAAGCCTACAGGATTTATGGGACACCATTAAGAGAAGCAATCTATGCATCATTGGTGTCATAGAGGAGAAGGGGAGAAAGGGTTAAAAGCTTATTTAAAGAAATAATGGCTGAAAACTTTCCAAACCTGGGGAGAGATTTGGGCATCCAACTTCAGGAGGCTAATATGTCACACCAAAATTTCAGTCCAAAGCTCTCTTCTCCAAGACACATTATAATAAAACATCTAAAATCAAAGACAGAGAATATTAAAAGCAGTAAGAGAAAAACAATATTATTTCATACAAAGGAACTCCCGTGAGGCTACAAGCTGATTTCTCAACAGAAATGTTGCAGGCCAGGTGAGAGTGGAATGATATATTCAAAATGCTGAAAAAAAAGAACCACCAACCAAGACGATAGTTGACCCTTGAACAACACAGGTTTGAACTACATGGGTCTATTTAGCCACAGATTTTTTTTCAATAGTAAATACTACAGTACTACATGATCTGCAGTTGGTTGAATCTGAGGGTGCGGAACCATGAGTATGGAGGGCCAGGGAATACAGAGGGCACACGTATACAGAGGACCAACTATAATTACACACAGATTTTCGATTGAGAGGAGGGTTGGTAACCCTAGCTCCGGCATTGTTCAAAGGTGAACTGTACTTTACCCAGAAATAAAGGTTCTCCCTAAGAAAAGCTGAGGGAGTTCATCATCACTCAACCTGCCTTACAGGAAATGCTGAAAGGAGTTCTGCAACCTGAAATGAAAGAATGCTAACGAGTAGCATGAAAATATGTAACACACTGGTAAACGTAAGTATTCAGTCACATTCAGAATACTCTAATGCTGTCATATGGTAGTGTGTTAACCACTTAACTCTAGTATAAAGGTTAAAGGACAAAAGCTTGAAAAATACCAATACCTACAATAATTTGTTAATGGATGCACAATATAAAAAGATTTAAGTTGTGGCATCAAAAACATAAAACGTGGAGGGGGGAGCAAAAGGGTAGAATTTTTGTATGCAATTGGAGTTTTGTTATTGGCTTAAAATAGACTGTTATATCTATAAGCTATTTCAGGTAAGCCTCAATAACCACAAAACAAAAATGTATAGTAGATATGCACAAGATAAAGAGAAGCGACTCAAAATAGGACCTTTTTGGGTCAAAATCATCAATTTACAAAGGAAGACAGCAAGGAGGAAGAAAGGAACAAAGGAATTGCAGGAGAGCCAGAAGACAATTAACAAAATGGCAATAGTAAGTCCTTCCTACCAATAATTATTTTAAATGCAAATGGATTAAATTATCCAACCCAAAGGCACAGAGTGACTGAATGGATAAAAAAATAAGACCCAACTATATGCTGCCTGCAAGAGACTCATTCAGTTTCCAAGACACACATAGGCTCAAAGTGAAGGGATGGAAGAAGGTATTCCACATAAATGGAAACCAAAAGGTAACAGGGGGAGCTATACCTATATTAGACAAAATAGATTCAGAATGGATGAAAGAGGAAAAACTTGACAAATACAGCTTCAAGTGATGATTAGCTTATGTTTGATGTTTTTATTTCTCAAGGTAGAGTTCTAGTCTTTCACCACTTGTCTGTAGCAATTATCCTATCACTTATAAATGATCAGAAAAAAAAAAGAATTCACATTAAGTTTAAAGAGAAGATTTGGAAGTCTGAGGATGGTTTTGACGGATACAAGGAGATAACAGAAGGAAGCTAAAATGCAGGGAGGAAATGAGAATGAAGGACCAATAACACCAGGGAAATCTGAAGATGTACTTAATGTTCTGAGTATTTTTCCACTACAGCCGGTATCTTTGGCCTGTTAGGAGCATCTGAGCTCATTTAGCTTCATGAACTTTAGATCATATTTCTGGAGATCTAAGTTCAAGTTATGTTGATGAAGTGTGCTCAGAAGGCCCAAAGAAGTTAGGTTTTGGGGGATGAATCACAAGAATGTGTTGGATAAACCTGGCTGTTCTCTAGCTCTGAAAAGAAGATGAATTGGGCCAAGGTCTGCGCTATAGCTACTGGGTGATTGTGCAAATCACAGATATAGTAAGAGGCAACTCCTTGGCCTCCTACTTGACAAACTCAGGGCCAACATACTTGACACAAAACACAGATTTTCTTTGAAGGCTTATATTATGCAATATAATACTAATAGAGGGCTTTAGAGATCAACGTCTGGATGGATGGGCTGGGTACTATTTGAAAACATCCAATCACTGTCACACTAGAGAACACTGATACACTGAAGAGACCATGGGCTACTGGGAGATGGTTTTTGCTAGAAGATATTCTCATTTATTTTCACTATCTCTGGATCGAACTTGATGGGGATAGATTGTGTTTTCTTTTTTTTTTTTTTTACATCTTTATTAGAGTATAATTGCTTTACAATGGTGTGTTAGTTTCTGCTTTATAACAAAGTGAATCAGTTATACATATACATGTGTTCCCATATCTCTTCCCTCTTGCGTCTCCCTCCCTCCCACCTTCCCTATCCCACCCCCTAGGTGGTCACAAAGCACTGAGCTGATCTCCCTGTGCTATGCGGCTGCTTCCCACTAGCTATCTACCTTACGTCTGGTAGTGTATATATGTCCATGCCTCTCTCTCGCTTTGTCACAGCTTACCCTTCCCCCTCCCCATATCCTCAAGTCCATTCTCTAGTAGATCTGTGTCTTTATTCCTGTCTTACCCCTAGGTTCTTCATGACATTTTTTTTTTCTTAAATTCCATATATATGTGTTAGCATACGGTATTTGTCTTTCTCTTTCTGACTTACTTCACTCTGTATGACAGACTCTAAGTCTATCTAGATTGTGTTTTCTTAGTACCAGAATCTGGTCAGTACAGCTGTCTGGGTTACTTGAATCATTGCAGAATGTTATTGGTGTGTGTGTGTGCGTCGGTGTACAGCATCTCCTTTCTAGACTTGAAAGGCAACTGGAAGATTGGGAGACAAAGTGGGAGAGATGTGGGTTGGCAGGTTGGTCTAATATGTCCCCCCCTGATGGTAGGCCAGTATATTCTGCCACCCTAGTTGGAGCCTGAAGTCATTTTATTGGCCAGGCTGTCTTGAAATCACCTGTTTGGCTTCAATCATAGCACAAGACGTACCCCCTTCCTTCAGCTTCAAACCAGCAATGTCAGGTTGTGTCCTTCTCTTACTGTATCCCTCTGACCTTGCTCTGGTGGTCACAACTCCTTCTCTGACTTTCTCTTCTGCTTCTCTCAGTGATTACATCAGGACCAACTATATAATCCAGTATAATCTCTCAACCTCGAGATCTTCAACTTCATTACACCTGCAAAGTCCCTTCTGCCATGTGAGGTAACATATTCACAGGTTCTGGGGATTAGGACATGGATATCTTTAAGGGCCATTATTCTGCCTACGAACAAATACCAAAAAATAAGGGCATTGCTGATAATGGCTAAATGCAGATGATCTTCGTCATTCTACAGTGTGAGCAATTAACAGGACGTACTTCTGGTTTGCTGGCAAATGGACTTTTGGACGTTTCAGTTATCATCAAAACAGATTCAACTTTTATTCTGTGTATAGAGTGGAACAAGATTCTGAATGAAAAGAATTACATGAGATTTGTTCTTTAATTCTGAGAGAGGAGTCCGTGGCCTCCTATTGGAACAAAAAATGTCTAAACTTCAAATGAGATGATCTCAACAAGAATATTCATCATGATCCTGGTCATCTTGCCATGTTCTCAATTTTTAAATTATTCTAGTTTGTAAAAAGAAATGTAATTGTTAATTAAAGAACTTGCTCTTTATTTATTAAAATAGTAATGTTGACATGATATTTAGATGAACATATGTAGTTTTCTAAAACATAGGATAGGAACATTTTACCCTCAAGCATATATTTTTTTAAAGTGTTTTTATACCTTTTTTGAAATGATTGGATTAAGGAGAGTGGGAAAGTCTATAGCAGTCCATTTTCATTTGTTATTTTGAGAGACAAAAAGTTTTTCATAGAGGTTGTCAGTTGTTTCCACGCACTTACAAGTGAGATTGAGCTATTCACTTTCTGGATTTTGGATAATCCTACAGGGTTTTGACTTCTAAATTTCTATTTGTTTAACTTCGGTCTGACAGGTTGATATTCTCAAATACTTTGTTAGTCTATGTGTTATTTTAAACAAAGAAAACCGTGATTGTTTAGAAATCTGATTCTTATTTTATCACCAGATTTTTTTTAACATCTTTATTGGGGTATAATTGCTTTACAATGGTGTGTTAGTTTCTGCTTTATAACAACGTGAATCAGTTATACATATACATATGTTCCCAGATCTCTTCCCTCTTGCATCTCCCTCCCTCCCACCCTCCTTATGCCACCCCTCTAGGTGGTCACAAAGCACCAAGCAGCTGATCTCCCTATGCTATGCGGCTGCTTCCCACTAGCTATCTATTTTACGTTTGGTAGTGTATATATGTCCATGCCTCTCTCTCACTTCGTCACAGCTCACCCTTCCCCCTCCCCGTATCCTCAAGTCCATTCTCTAGTAGGTCTGTTATCACCAGATTTGAAGTCAAGAATTATATAAAGAAGGAGCTCGGAAAGAGCAATATCATAAGCTAATAATGCCATCATGTTACTGTTGGAAAAATTAAGCTTGCAGAGTGAGTTATTGGAATATAATATTTGGGAATACATCTAAGTGATCATATGCTCCTTAAAATAAAAAATTCTTTTGCTTAAGAGGGGCAGGATAATGTGATATTAAGAGCACAGACAAGAACAAGTCTGTCTGGGTTGAAATCCTTGGCTCTGCCATTTGCTAGATATGTGTTCTTGGGCAGGTCACTTTACCTCCACCTGGCTTCATTTTCCTCATCTGTAAAATGGAGGAGAAAACTAAACAAATTTACGTACCTAAAGCACTTGGAGAAATGCCTGATCCATAGTAGGTGAATCAAAGTATTTGTTATGCTACTGCTGCTGTTGATGGTGATGATTCTATTTAAGCCTTACAGCAAGATTATGCATTAAATAACCTTTATTAAGCATTTTTCAAGGCTTAAAAAAATCCTGAAATTAATCAGATCGACAGTAGAAAGAATTTAATGTTACAATGACATTTCATAACCAGTAGTATATTGTGGTTAACTTTTTCTTAGTACTCCATTTGAATAGGCCAACTAAAACCAGAATTTCCTCTTTCTTAAAAATTGGAAAGCAGATGCTATTTATTTGCCCGGGAGTAAGCAGAAATTACTCAAAATATACGTCGTCCACCGTAAACACCATGCCACCAATTTCTTGAATTAAGGAGTGGAAAATTCATTTAAGACGTATGTCCCTGATCTATTTAATTGAGGGTTCCCAGGGACAAAGTGGATATTTCAAGTTACAGCCTGGGATTTTTTCTTTTAGTTGTTAAATGTAAGACCACACATGTTTAAGAGTGGTAGGGTAAATAGATCCCTACTTAGGGCTTAATATGTATATGTGTCCTCTGCTCTCAAATTCCCTTTAACCCATGAATGCATGTTGCCTGGTTCTGCCCCTTCCACCCAACTGTTGGAGCAGGGCACTTGTGCTCTAATGATCCTCTCCATGCCAAGTTCCCAATCTTGAAAATGCAGAAATTGTCAGCCATGTCCCGACCTCATAGTGAAGCTGGGAGGGCACATGGGATAACAGTGTACTATGTGAAAGACCAGGTGCAAGTATTATTAAATATGCTGTGTTCTGTTCAGTCTGCTTCCAAGATTCATCTTGAATCTTTCCTGTTCTCTGCATCTCCACCTGCCTTTTTTTCAGTCCATAACTTCTTTTCTGGGCTCTGTACCAGCCTTTCCCTCACAGTCTCTTTTGTTCTTTTTGTCTTCACTAGTTATTTTTACCCCCTGATTATTTTAAATTTTGGGGGGTTGATTTTTTATGAATTCAAAAATATTTATTTTAAGACGTTTTCTTATTCTTCTCTGTATTCCTCTTCTTTTTAATAGTGACTCGTAGCTTCAGTTCCAAAAATGAAACAATTTTACCACACCCATCATTATGTATTTCTCTACTTACTTTGGTATGACCTAAGGAATATTATTTTGGAAGCTGTTATTTTTAGTAATTTCACAGTTTGTGACTTAGAGAGCAAGGACATCCTGGAGTTAGTAGCATGGGCAAAGGCTTTCGTACCATCTCCAAAACATTGAAAAACCACTGGGCACTGGTATTTTATGTATGATTAACTGCTGCATAAAGGGCTGTGAGTTCTAAAGCATCTTGTCTGTGAGGCTGGGTAGTGCTTCAAGAAGTGTGAGTACAAAGCAGCAAGACCTAAGGTCTGTAATTTTGAAGGTAATTTGTGGAACAAGTGCCTCCCTAAAATAGTTCCCTTAATAAAGCAACCTGCTGAATTATTTGGGGGCAGACACGAGGAGGTGCTTTGTAAAATTAGTTGGAAACTGGACCAAACTATCAATCTCCTTTTGCCAGTTTATGGCAAGTAGGCCAGGTTTTGTTGGCAACATGAGGTACATGTTTAAAAATAGTATTTTATATTGTCACTCATTTTTAACATTTGTAGCATAACTAGTTTAGAGCATGAAAGAGGATGGCAATTAATATAGGAAGTGATACACCCAACATAGGTTCAGTCCGATTCTCCCCCTGCAGGGACCAGTGAGCAGTAGCCCCAGGGTCCTAGTACATTATTTCAGGTTTATTGAGCATCCACTGTAATGTGCGGTCTATCGAAAATGCGACCATTGCCCTTGATCATAGAACTGTGGAATATTTGTGCAAGATGAGAAGTTGAAGTTTTTCTAGTCCAGTGGTTCCCAAGCTTTTGGATGAGAAACTGGTAAGAATGTTGCTTGGGGACTGCCAAGTAAGAACATTAGAAAAAAAGCCTGACCTTGAAGATATTATGCTAAGTGAAATAAGCCAAACACAAAAGGACAAATATTATATGATATCACTTATGTGAGGTACCTAGAGCAGTCAAATTCACAGAGAAAGAAAGTTTGGGAAGATGAAAATGTTCTGGAGATGGATGGTGGATGGTTACACAATACCGTAAATGTACTTAATGCCACTGAACCGCACACGTAAAATTGGTAAATCTTATATTATGGATACTTTATCACAATTAAAATAATCTACCATCTACTTTCATAACTGTTGCATAAAAGAAAGGATGTTTTCACATCAAAAAGCAAGGAAGAAAGGAAAAGGAAAAAAAAAAACAGAAGGAAAGAGAATAAAAGGGAAGGGGAAGGAAAGGAGAGGAATGATCTCAGATTAAAGAATATTCCTTTAAAATAATTAAGTGTAACCTTATGGAAAAAAATCAATTCATTGTCCTTTGTTTTCTCCTTTTGTCACAGACCGGATCAGCACCGACTGGTTCACAACTACATACCAGCATTTAGAAATTAATGTAGTACAGTTCTCTCATTCGCAGATTAAAAATTCAGATGCAGAGAGGAAGTTTCTTATCCAAATATCACAGGGTGTATTTGTGATTGGGACAATCATTTCATGACTCATGGAGAGTGTTCTTTTGACTATACGATGCCCATTATTACAGGAAATTGGCTTTATAGTTTTAATGTTGTTTTATTAAGGCTGTACTGCTATTGGTTTCAGATTTAGCTCATTTATTGAATCCCTTCTAATGCCGGGCATTGAAAATATTTTCTATTTTCATTTAGCAGACATTTATATAGTGCTTATTAAGAGCAAGGCATTGTTCTAACTGCCTTACAAATAATAACTCATATAATTCTTATAATAATGCTAAGAGATAGGTATAATTGTTATCCTCATTTTAAAGATAAGGACGCTGAGACCCAGATTGCTTAAGTACTTGCTCTAAGTCATAGAGCTAGTACGTGGTGGATTAAAATTCAGTTTTGACTCATTACAATTAAACTCAATTACCTACCCTGGTTACAACTAGTGGGTCTGATACATACAAATGCATTTGATTAAATTTTAATTAACATTAGACCAGACATCATAAAATGCACTTTTTAAAAAACTCAGGGATGTATCTAAGGATATTGTTAGATCCCTATCGAACTCAGCCATAACTAGATGTCAAGATTTGGTGAGTGTCTTAGTCAGCTTAGACTGCTATAACAAAATACCATAGACTGGGTGGCTTAAACAACGGACACTTATTTCTCATAGTTCTGGAGGCTGGGAAGTCCAAGATCCAGATGCCTGCAGTTTCAGTTCCTGGTGAGGGCCTGCTTCCTGACTTGTGACAGCTGCTTTCTTGCTGTGTGATGACATGGCCTTTTCTTGGTGTATGTGCCTGGAGAGAGTAAGATTTCTCTGCCTTCTTCTTAAAAGGGCTCTAATCCTATCATGAGGGTCCCATCATGACCTAATCTAACCTAAGTATCTCCTAAAGGCCCCACTTCCATATATGGTTACATTGGGGCTTTAGGGCTTCAACGTGAGTTTTGCGGGGACATAGGCATTCAGTCGACAACAATACTGTGCATATTAATTTTCTTTAGTCCTTAAGAAATCTATAACCTGAATATATTGCTTATGGATGTAATTTCCATATCTTAGTGTGAAGCCCTTAGGATCCTAGTACAGTGCAAATTTAATTTCAAGGTATAACTGAGAGACACCTAAAAACTAGTCAGCATCTCACAAAGGGAAAGGACAACATATAGCACTTCCCCAGGTCTGCACTGCCCTGTTACAGTAACGTGGTGATAGGGAAATGAAGGTGAGACTCCTGCATGTTGCATTAGTGATAACGATTATGGTGATTTAGTGGTTTTGAGGAGCATTTTCAGGAGAAAAGTCAAAGTAATCTTTGACTTGTACAGGAAAGCGAATCAGAAAACACAAATCCAATTGCATAGCAGAATCCTATACCTTATTACAGTTGAGATACCTATTGGAGAAATGTAGTCAGTTTATATTAGGACTTTTGGCAGATAAATTTTATTTGATATGTAGGCAAGGATTCAAAACTAATGAACTACTTATATTCCTTGATTTTTTTAAACTTGCGTCTTATAACTAGCAAGTAGTGCCAAGTCAGTATTGTATTTCTGTCTTTTCTTTGTCGTAACTGTCAGAACAAATAGTAAAACAGGATGCAAGAAAGCTTTCATCTTCAGATGTTAATAAGAAGAAAAGAAGGTATAGGAATTCCCTTCTCCAGCACCATTTGGTGGAATCATTCTTGACCCTTTTGTCCTCCCTGCAAAAAGCACCAGCCTATTGGAGACCTTCTCACACTGTTTCATTTAGTTCTGTGAAGATGTTATTGGTAGGGCATAACACAACAATTATTTGCAGTGATAGGAAAACATCACAAACATGTTTTTTAAAATTGTGGAGCCTACAGAAAGAAAGGAAAAAAAAACAACCCTGGTTTTATGAAATGAGAACAAGAAAGTTCTCAGTGGAAAAAGTGTGTGTCCAAGATGAAAAGGATACCTTGTGGTCCAGGAAATTTAGGAGAAAGACAAGTAGGCTTTAGATGTTCTAACCTTGCTGGGAACATTGTCACCTTTCCAGGGAGCCACCCACCTATAAACTTCATGGAGTCTACCGTAGAGATCTACAGCTCGGAGAAGTGGAGTGACTGAAATTCAACAGGCACAAAGCTGAATGTTAATTTTTAAAAACATATCTTTGAAACCAGCCATTTCATCAAAAAAGGTTAAGGGAAAATATATTTTTCCAGATTTAAGCACAGTCTTAAGGGCCTGCATACATCTTGATGGTTAAAGAGCAAGGTCTTTTTCTTATCGATGTGAGTGTTCTGTGAAATGTCTGACTTTGAGAGAAACACTTGCCATGCTGAGCTTTACCTCCTCTTGTTTTTTGTTCAGAAATTGGTGCTGTTATTGAAACAATATGGGTGAGCATCTGTCTCAAACATGTAATTTTTTCCACCTCTTCTCTCTATGGTTTTACGTTGTTTAACAGCTTTTAAAGGACTTCCAAAGAATAGCACTGATACAAGGGGAAAAAAAACCCACATACAGTTAGAAGATTCATTTCATTTTAATCTTCAATACATTTAAGCAAAAGAAAAAAAATACCCAATGTCAAAATAAAATACTTCTTTGACTACCTTAAAAAAACAGTGTATTATCATTTAGTCACTTCTTGCAGGAAAGCCCTTACTAGGAGGTAACCTTTAGATTTTCTAGGTGAAAGTAAACCATTTTGAGAAAGCATTATCTTTGCTGAAACAGCACTATTTCCAATAAATAAGCCACTCATTCATTTAGTTCTTTGTTTATTAGACAGTTACTGAGGGAGTACTGTGAGCTAGAGGCTGTGCTCTGTGTGGGGATAAATAAAATACAGATCCTGCTGTCATGGAATTCACACTATTTAAAGGTAAATTTCAACTGAAGATTGCCAGTAGAAAACAGCCATTTTTTTTTTAACATCTTTATTGGAATATAATTGCTTTACAATTGTGTGTTAGTTTCTGCTGTATAACAAAGTGAATCAGCTATATGTATACATATATCCCCATATCTCCTCCCTCTTGCATCTCCCTCCCACCCTCCCTATCCCACCCCTCTAGGTGGTCACAAAGCACCGAGCTGATCTCCCTGTGCTATGCGGCTTCCCACTAGCCATCTATTTTACATTTGGTAGTGTACACATGTCCATGCCACTCTCTCACTTTGTCCTAGCTTACCCTTCCCCTTCCCCGTGTCCTCAAATCCATTCTCTAGTCTGCATCTTTATTCCTGTCCTGCTCCTAGGTTCTTCAGAACTTTTTTTTTTTTTTAGATTCCATATATATGTGTTAGCATACGGTATTTGTTTTTCTCTTTCTGACTTATTTCACTCTGTATGACAGTCTCTAGGTCCATCCACCTCACTGCAAATGACTCAGTTTCGTTCCTTTTTATGGCTGAGTAATATTCCATTGTGTATATGCGCCACATCTTCTTTATCCATTCATCTGTCGATGTGCACTTAGGTTGCTTCCATGTCCTGGCTATTGTAAATAGTGCTGCAGTGAACATTGTGGTACATGACTCTTTTTGAATTATGGTTTTCTCAGGGTATATGCCCAGTAGTGGGATTGCTGGGTCATATGGTAGTTCTATGTTTAGTTTTTTAAGGAACCTCCATACTGTTCTCCATAGTGGTTGTATCAATTTACATTCCCACCAACAGTGCAAGAGGGTTCCCTTTTCTCCACACCCTTTCCAGCATTTATTAGAAAACAGCCATTTAATAAGACCGGTCAACATGCAGTGCCTATAGTATATAGGTAAATAGTCAATCTTTAAGGTAGTATGTTGGTACCAACTCTGAATTCCATTCCAGGAAACTCAAAGACTTTTTATTGAATTAAAGAGGAATTACAAAACATTTTATGATCCCTGTGCAATATAAGGGAAGGTGGCCAATGGTCTATTTTTCAGTTGGGAGAAAGGTAATAAGCTTAATCAAGCCCGTCTCTGGTCCCTGGTTAGCTCTCCTCAGGGCTTGTTAAGATTTAATCGATTTATTTGTGAAATGGTCTTTTCATGAAGGGCTCAAGTACCATCATTTTCTGAGTCTCTAGTCTATCATTTGACATGTTCCAAATGGGTACCACCCCCGCCCCGCCCCCCTGCACTGAGCGAGACAGCTCACTGGCACCCAGAGTGTTGGCCAGCCTGCATGCTTAGTTGGGGACCTGTATGGTTTTCCAAGATGACGCCTAGTTGATTCATTCCTGAATCTCAAGCATTGACATCTGTGTAAAAATATGGGAGTGTGTAGGGCAGGAAGTTCAGAGCAATCAGCTTTCCTTGGAAAATATTTTTCCTTTTCAATTTCATGGCTATTTTTAAAAAGGGATGTTAGAAACTTGAGTTAGTTTAAAGATGAGTATGTGTTTTCCTTTCATGGTGGCACATAATTATTTTCAGTAAAGACTAAAAGAAACCATCCTTTTTTGTTGTCTAGCCAATAACTGACTAAAATGAGCAGTGCTGATCTACAGGTCTGGGTTGTGGTGACTGAAAGCAGAGCTTTTGGGAGTTTCATTTTTTTCTTGAATTTGAACTTGCAGAGTTCACGTTCTGTGGAGAGGGAGGGGCGGTCCCCGGCATGCACGGGGGGGCATCTGCTTGATGGCCTTCTCAGTTAATCCGCACAGCTCCCTGAGCTCAGCTGTGTTCTTGCCAAAAGGCACTGCGAAGCTAATGTGCGTGGAAATTATCTATTCTGAGCCATGAGTTACTTTCCTTAGCTATAGTTGTCATTGGTACTGTAATAACTTGGCAGCATTTCATCATTTTTTCTTATGTCTGGCTCATGTTAGCTTGTGTTAACTCCATGTCACAAAAACCCAAACAAACATAAAGTTCATAGGACCTACTTGGCAGCTGGCAGTGTTTCACACAACTACCTAATTTATTTATTGACACTCATAGTAAAGATGGCTCATCATGAATTGATACAGTGTGTTCAGGCCCTGCCACGCTCCTAGCTGAGTCACCTTGGGTGAATCACTTAACTTCTCTGAGCATTGGAGTCTTGATACAGGGATTGAGTCAGAAAATCTCTAAATTCCCTCTAGTTCTGAAGGATTTGATGAATGTAGTTGTTCCCAGGATGAATTTGCAACTCTCTGAGACTTGTTACCATCTTCGGATGCCGTTGGTACCACTCAGAGGCCCTGCAAAAGGATGGACACTGGGTCCACCAAGTATCCAGGATGGGAGGGTGGGCAGTCTGAGGAGTGCACAGGTGATCCCCTGGGGAGGCAAGAACTTCCCCCCAAGGTGGGTGAGAAAGCAAGGTGCTTCCCAGGTGAAATAGCTTGCACTGAGATGTTGGAGACTGGATTACTATGCCATGAAGAAGAGATTAACAATTTTCTTCGGAAGTAATGGGAAACCACTTGAGTCAGAATCATTTTCCTCAGTTGATGACTCATGAGGGCTTAAATTGGAGGAGAAAACAGAATTCTAGATAGTTTCATGGATATTTGAGAAAACCATTTAGCTCTCCAAAAATACCCATTTATATTGATAGGTATTATCAGTATACCTGGCATGAGTAGTGATATGTGTTAGAGTTTCAGGTGGCTTAATAAATAACACTGCTTTAGTCCTCTTCTGAATTTTAGACGAATTCGGAACCATTGGAAACAGGCAATTCGAGATCAAAATGGCTTCAGTTTGCATCCCCATGGGCTTGCTAACTCTCCTCTAAATTGAAGATATCCTCCTGAACATGCGCTATGTTCCCTTACTGGGACAAAGCCCATGCCATTAAGAGAAGGGAGTGGCAGAGGGTATCAGAATTGAGGAGATAGGCTGGTTCCAAAAGCTGGAACTATTCAGTTACTTTCTCCAAAACTCATCTATCAAACAAGTCACTAAAAAAAGTTGGGAGAGGTCAGACCAGGAATGTTCTCTGGCTGCAGTTCCTTCACTTGGGTCCCAAGATGTAGAAAAGGACACTGCTAACAGTTAGCATCAAACTCAGTGTAGTGTTGGGAACTGCGGTTGAAAAATGTGAGAGAAGTATATATTCAACAAGTATTTATCAAATGCCTATCAAGTAGCCAGCACTCTTCTGGGCTCTGAGATACAGCAGAGAACAAGACATCCAAGGTCTCTCTTCTTACGGAGCTTACATTCTTGGGGGACGAGGCAATAATAAACATAGAAATAAGATAATTTCAAATATTCGTAAGAAATTAAAACAAGATAATGTGACAGAACAATTAAGAATGGGGTGAGGGAAAGGGGACCCATGATAGGATGGACAGGAAAGGCCGCTCTCAGGAGGTAACAGATGACTTGAGGCCCTGGGGATGAGGGTTAGGGGAGCAGCCTGTTCCAAGACCCTGAGGCAAGAGTGGGCTTGGTGGCTTGAGGAGCAGAAGGAAGGCCAGTGTGTGTGAGCACAGTGAGCGTGGGATGCAAGTCTGGAAAGAAAGATGCGCCAGGTCCTCTGGGAGTCAGGCTCCTCCTGGTATAATAGAAAGCCACTGGAGTGTTTAAGCAGATTCCTCTGAATCATCTGGGGAACTTGCTAAACTGAAGACTTTGGTTCATTAGACCTGGGGTGGAGGCTGAGAGTCTTCATTTCTAACAGCGTACAGGTGATGCCGTTGCTGCTGGTTCAATGGACCCAAGATGAGTATCAAGGTTCTCAATCATGTTTGAAAAGATCACTTGGCCCTGTGGAGGGGGGAGAATGAATTGCAAAGGTTAAGAGTAGAAGCAGGGAGATCAGCGTGAAGCTATTGCAGGACGCACAAGGGCATGGCCATTTAAGATCGTGTGACTGAGGCCTGATATTCCAGAAAAGAGATTCCAGTAGGTTCAACTCAAGGGTATCGCACAGATATGTGCCCCAATATGCAGCAACCCAATATTCAAATTCAATAAGTATTTATTATTTTTCAATAAGTATTTCAATAAGGCTAATATTCAGCTCCTACCATTGTTTATTGAGTACCTACCATATTCCAGATCAGTGTTCCTCAAGCTGTAATGTACCTAGGAATCATTCAGGGATCTTGTAAAATGTGGATTCTGGTTTAATAGGTCTGAGGTGGGGCCTGGGAGTCTGCTTTTCTAACAGGCAACATTGACAGTGCTAGTCTGCAGAGCATACTCCGAGCTCTACCCCGGTGGTTTTCAAATCATACTATGAGACTGAATCACCTGGGAAATTTTAAAACTACCAGTGCTTAGATCACACAGGATGAATCTTCAAACTCTCTGGGGAAGGAGCCCAGGTGTGTATTTTTTTTTTTTTTTTTTTTTGCAGTATGCGGGCCTCTCACTGTTGTGGCCTCTCCCGTTGCGGAGCACAGGCTCCGGACGCGCAGGCTCAGCGGCCATGGCTCACGGGCCCAGCCGCTCCACGGCATGCGGGATCCTCCCGGACCGGGGCACGAACCCATGTACCCTGCATCAGCAGGCGGACTCTCAACCACTGCACCACCAGGGAAGCCCTATTTTGATAGATTTTGATAGATTTTTTGATAGATATTTTGACAGATGCAAAATAAAGACGAATGAGGTTTAAAATAGAATAAAATTGTCTTTCTCATAACTTGTGAAGAAAATGTTTTTAAAAAGCAGAGAAAGATCACCTCTTATTAAGTGGTACATTAAAAAATGAAGTTAGCATGGACTTATATACACTACCAAATGTAAAATAGATAGCTAGTGGGAAGCAGCCGCATAGCAAAGGGAGATCAGCTCTGTGCTTTGTGACCACCTAGAGGGGTGGGATAGGGAGGGTGGGAGGGAGATGCAAGAGGGAGGGGATATGGGGATATATGTATACATATAGCTGATTCACTTTGTTATAAAGCAGAAACTAACACACCATTGTAAAGCAATTATACTGCAATAAAGATGTTAAAAGAAATGAAGTTAGAAAATCTCTTATGGTATCAGCAGTTAATTTGTATCTGTAAAACGAATTCGCATACCCGCATTTATTTACATAATTTCCTCTCTCATGATTAATTTAATACTTACAAAGAGAAGAAATTATTGAAATAGTTTTTTTTTCCTGCCAGAATTTCACCCTGTCCCAATTTCCATCTATGATAAGAATATTTATGTTTTGGAACTAGGAAGAGAGAAAATCCCAGTAAATAATTAATAGATGTTATTTTATATTCTGCCGTGATTGAATTACTATTTGGTAATTACAAATGAGAAGAGCAAGAAAGAGATATTGGTTCTGATCACTAGGGCTTGTGGAGGCTGCTGGCTTACTTTGTTAAGGAGAATGGTGTGCAGCCTTCCAGGAGGGGAGTTAACAGGTATCATTCCCCCAAAGGTGTGAGTAGCCTGAGGAAAGCTGTGGGGATTTTCTTCCCATCTGCGCGTCCCTTCTTCTGTGGTTATCCTAACAAAGTGAGAATATTACTTAAAGCTTGTACTTTATTTTGCTGGAGTATTTGATATGTTTAAAAAGTGTAAGACCATTTCCTCAGGAGGCATGTGCTTGTACTTAGCCTTAATTCATACCCTTGGGGCAGCGAATACAGCGGGGCCCTATTCTGTGTATTTTAAGAGGTTTCTTATAACAGGGCTGGTCTGTTGGCGATACTGCTGAGTAGCGCTTAGAGGCTTTACAAACCACTCAGTGGGGGTGATGACATACTCAGTGTGGTTCTGGAAGCTAAATAAAACACAGGAAAGAGATATTCAATAAAATAAAGAACACACCTATGTAATTATTGCCAGAAATGAACATTTGAAACCCTGAATTTGAATGTGGTCTAGGCACCTGAAGATTCTGTAGATAAACATAATTTCCCAGATTAAAATTTCAGGAAAGAATGTCTATCTCAAGTGTCTTATTTAGATCAAATATTTTGAAAACGTTTTGACTGATTGTAGGAGAAACAGGGAGCACATGTTGAGAGAGACAGGTGCCCACAAAAGCAACATTCCCTCCTTAGTGGCCCATTTACGGTTAGTAAGCCTGAAGAGCACCCCATCCAGGTCGTCGTCACGTATGTTCCACTAGGAGATTTTCGGCCATCTCGTAAGATGTAGACCATTACTGTGGAATTGTTTTGTGACTTAAAATGCAGATCTAAAAATAAGTTTTTCTTTTAGAAGGACTGATTTTTTAATGACAGAGAGCCAGTCAATTCTATCAGTTTGAGGTTAAGAGACACCCCTTCTCCTGTGGATAAATTCTAACCCAAGTCTTTAGATTTTTTTTTGGTAGCCATTTGCATGGGAAGTCAGCTAATGTCTTTCAAGTCTCTGCTATACTAAATACTACACTGTCCTAGATGTTTTCACTCAGGCTATCTCATTTAATCTCCAGGATAACTTTCTTAGGTATTTTCCAGGTAAAAAAAACTGAGACTCTAAAGAGGTGAGATAATTTGCCAAAGGCCACAGGGTAAGTAGGTATTCAATTCCAGATTCCAATCCCAGCTTGTCTGCCTAAAACCTTATCATCTCCCCAAAACACTTTGATAGCCATGATTCAATGTGACATGGGCCTCGCAGGGTCAAATACATTTGTAATGTGGCTGAGTTTTCCATTTTACCTGAACTTAATCATACTTCCAGTATCATCCAGGTATTTTTGGTTTATTTTTGTGTTTTGTTATTTCTCCCATTTATAGTTCCGAGCGTGATGTGCTGTATGTAGCACATAATTAATGAATACTGGAATCAATCCATTTTCATGGATCTTGAGCCCCATAAAAGCTGCTTAACTTACAGGGGTCAGAGTAACCTTGGTTAGAAAAGGTACAGAGATGGAATACCTCCACCTTTTTTTCTACCTGGTAAAATCCTATAACAAAGGCCAGTACATGCCATCATCTCATTTATATAGCTTTCTCTGACCCATTTTGTCACTGAGGCAGAATTTCTTCTTCTGTGTATGACTTAGTACTTTATATATACTTTCATGTAGTTTTTTTTTTTAAGAATGATCATGCTAACTTCTATTTACTGTGCACTATGCCAGGCATGAAGCTAAATACAAATGTTATCTCTTTTTAATCCTCAAAACAACCCTGGGGGACAACAAACCTTAGGCACCATTATCGTATATTACAGGTGAGGAAACTGAAGCTCAGAGGGATTAAATAACTTGCCCTCAGTCTCAGGGAGTGCATTTCAGAGATGCAGTGGGAACCCAGATCTAACCGATTCCTAAAGCCCGTGCTTGCAATGTATTCTTTTATTTTTAATTGAGGCAAAATTTACACACAGTGAAGTACACATATCTTAAGTGTACAGTTTGATTGAGTTTGGTAAGTGCACACATCTGTGTATCTGTCTACCCATCAAGATACAGAACATTTCACTGCCCAGAAAATTCTTTCATGCCCCTTCTCTGTCAGTTCCAGCCACTCAAGATTAAGGCTGCCTGTTCTTGAACTTCATAGAAATTGAACTGGAGAGTACATATATATATATATTTATATATATATATTTTTTTTTTGTCTATCACTTTTTTCATTCAACATATTTTTGAATATGTATTACTGATTCACTTTGCTGTATACTGAGACTAACACAACATTGTAAATCAACTATACTCCAATAAAAATTAAATAATAAAAAAATATTTTTGAGATTCATCCATGTCATGGTATCTAATGATATCTACCTTATCAACGGCCCCTTCGTTTTAATTGCTGAGTAGTAGTCCATGTTATGAATAAACCACAGTTTTTTTATCCATTCTCCTATTGTTGGGCATTTGGCTCTTTACCGGTTTTGGCTGTTGTGAATAAGGCTACTATAAACATTCTTGTAAACAAGTGTTTTTTTTTTGTTTTTTTTTTTGCGGTACGCGGGCCTGTCACTGTTGTGGCCTCTCCCGTTGCGGAGCACAGGCTCCGGACGCGCAGGCTCAGCGGCCATGGCTCACGGGCCCAGCCGCTCCGCGGCATGTGGGATCTTCCCGGACTGGGGCACGAACCCGTGTCCCCTGCATCGGCAGGCAGACTCTCAACCACTGCGTCACCAGGGAAGCCCTACAAGTGTTTTTGAGGGCATATGTTTTCATTTCTCTTGGGTAAATACCTAAGTGTGGAATTGCTATGTCACGGAGTGGAAACGTGTTTAACTATATAAGGAACTACCAGTTTTCCAAAGTGGCCGTACCAATTGACACTCTCATCAGCAATGTCTGAGAGTTCTAGTTTTCCATTTCTTCTCCAACATTTGATACTGTTGGTCTTTTTAAGTTTTATGCTACCTTTTAAAATGCTCTCTTTCCCACTTAACTGTGAACCTTTGAAGGTCAGAAGATAGGTGCCAATTATTTCTGTATCCAGGCTTAACTCAGTGTCTGGCACGAATCTGATGCATGTGAAACTGATTTTGAGGATTGCAGAAATGGTTGTCATGGTCCTTTCTACCAATGAAAATCTGTCATTCTAACCTGATGCCATGTGGTATGCAGATGGTTTTATCTGAAAGGGCTTTGGACAGTTCTCTTCAGAGGGTAGCAGCCTTTCCAAAGGGAGGTGGAGATTGGTGATCCCTGTTGAGAAAGGGAGTGACCAGTCAGGCATCCGTTGTCCTGAGTGAGGTGGCGTGGTGAGTCCCACTCTTTGCTGGGGGTCTGTGCCTCAGCACTAGGCACATGACGTGGAAAGTCTACTTGAACATCACTGAAAGCACAAGTGTTGACTTCTGACCTGCATTCTTTTAGGACTGTTGCTGCATAACAATATGACAACAAACTTAGCAGCTTACAACAGCACATATTTATTATTGCAGAGTTTCTGTGGATGAGGAGTTTGGGCGTGGCTTACCTGGGTCTTCTGCTTCACAAGACTGCAATCAAGGTGTTGGCTGGGACTTTGCTTCCAAGCTCACATGGTCACTGGCAGGATTCAGGTTCATGTGGGTTGGTGGACTGAGGGCCTCAGTTCCTTGCTAGTTTTTGACCACGGGCCACCCATAGTTTCTTGCTATGTGGGCTTCCCTGACATGGCTGCTGGCTTCATCAAAGCCAGCAAGGGAGCAACTCCCAGCAAGATGGATGTTGGAATTTTATGCAATATAATTATGGAAATGACATCCTGTTCCCTTGGCAATATTCTGCTGGTAAAAAGCAAGTCATAGATCTTGCCCACATTGAAGGGAAGAAGATTACACAAGGACATGAGTACCTTGGTAGGG
Organism: Aethalodelphis obliquidens; assembly: GCF_003676395.1. Taxonomy (NCBI): domain Eukaryota; kingdom Metazoa; phylum Chordata; class Mammalia; order Artiodactyla; family Delphinidae; genus Aethalodelphis; species Aethalodelphis obliquidens. The sequence continues at coordinate 16,420,387 of NW_020837947.1, read as the reverse complement.
ATAATGGGAGGTCATCTTAGTGTGTCTGCCACAGATGGTCAATTAAAATTCTTTATAAAAAAAGAAAAATACAGATATTATGAGGAAAATAGTTGTTTTGATCCAAAGAGGGCATTAAATGTTTTTACTGTTCTAATGAATAGATTCAGAGGCTCCAACATTACCCCAACAGAGAGAGGCCCTGTTCTGGATAAATTATCTGCAGTTATTGTCCTGATGGATAGGAAAACATGAAGTGATGTCTGGATAAATACTTCTCAGTGGGTTCATTCAGGGTAGATGAATTGAGTCTTTTCTATGACCTGCTACTGGACAGAGCTTCTGCTCTGAGATTTGCCATGGATTGAAGAAGGAGAGAGATTGGCAGAGTGATGCCTGTCCCCCCAGTGTGGGAAGCCAGACTCTTTGGCAATGAATTTGCTTATCTGGAATAGAATGATTGACTCAGATCAAACACAGAAAAAGACTAAATTGCCATACTTTGGGGGAGATGATTTTTGATTAAAAATGTAAGTCACACGTATAAAGAAGAGCAGTGCAAACAAAATATTTTACTTGTTAAAAGATACCTGGAAGATGTTCAGGCTTTAACCCTTAGCTCTGGAGAGTTTAGACGGTCAAGGAAGACAGGAGAGCCTCGTCCAACCTTGACCGTGTGGTATTTATTCTGCCTATCCTTGATCACTAAGGAGTTTGAGTGCCCTAAATGTTTTTCCAAATTTAAAACAAGCACAAAAGTTCATTTCCCGACTTTTGGGAAACATTATTATAATCCTTTAATTGTTTAGAAAGCTTTGGGAAACGAAAGGTCAGATAGCTAGACTTAAAAAAAAAGTTTGTTTCAAAATTCATCTCCTCTGTAAGCTGTATAACCTCCTCCCTCAAGTATAGGAATGAATCATTTCAACAAAATGGCAAACAGTGTATTTATCTCTTCTAGTTAAAAAAAAAAGACAATATTAATAGACATTTGGAAACTAGTTTTGCCACGTTCTAGGCACTTTCCATTGAAAGCAAAAAAAAATCTTCTTTTGATGGATGCACATTGAAAGAGCAATTTTATTTTAGTTACAAAATACTAATAATGGTGACAGTTATATAGGGTTTATTATGTGCTAGGTACAGTTCTACTCAGCATAGTATATATAGTATATACACACATATACACGTATATATCTATGTAAAAAATATATATACTGATTTAATCTTCATAACCACCTATTAAAAAAATCCAAAATATATGTATACCAGCCCTACTTATTCTCTTTGACAGCAGTGTTCTCCTCCTGGTCGTTCTCTTATTAATGAGTGAAATAAATATTTCATTCATGCTCACTTTATATTTTCTTGAGAGTGGTGTTTTAACTTCTTCAAAATTATGCTTTGATAAATCCTATGATGTAGGTATTATTATTATTTCCAGTGTACAGATGAGGCAGAAGAGGCCCAAGGAAGTTGGGCAGCTTGCCTGGGGCTTCACAGCTGGTCCATGGTGGAACCAGCATTCAAACTCCAGCAGCCAGAACTAGGGAATCTCTGCTGTTAACTTGTCACACTCTCCCCAGGCTTGAGGAATTTGTTTTCACACATAGGCCATGGCCACCCTTACCAACACTAAAGAAGCAGAATCAACAAAAGACTCCAAGACAAACCAGTGCATTCCAGCTTAAGGAAAACAAACAAACCAAAGAAGCACACTCCCTCCAGCCTGGTCCAAGCCTCTGGGTTAGGACAAGCAATCTAAGAAACAACCCATACTTCACTATTTAAAAGCAATAAACACGACGATAACGGTCTAATTATGATTCTGAAGGACAATATAAAATGCTTCCCAAATGGATTAAAAAAACCACCCCCCAAAGTTTCAGGAATAATTGGAGCGCTACAGAAAGTCTCAATGGGTATCTTGAAGTGTGGTCTCCAGGTTGACATAAGGATTATAGAGCAGCCAAGGGGGGGAAAGCCGTGAGGAGAGGTGAGTAGTTCCTGAAGAGCAGTGTGGCCTGGCCGGTGTCATGGACTCTACACTAACACCCACCCCCACCCCAATTCCTGTTGTCCTGCCCTGAAGAGTCCTTCCATAGAGACACATTCGGAAGCCAGGGATGACTTTCTGCTCGATCCATCCATAGACACCCTGTGGACGACTTGCATGGCATTGGGGTGTTCCTGGGCTGGAGGGGAAGCAGAGCCTTCTTCCTTTGAAGCCTACCATATCAAAACGGCCTTGAAATGGCATTGTACCATTCCGGAACTTATCCCTGTAAAGCAGACAGCTCAGGGCCTCCTGCCCTTGTACGGAGGACTTGATGGGGGAGACAGCAGTGAGAGCAGAGGAAGGCTCAACCTGCCATGTGGACCCCGCTGGAGCTGGCCTGACTCCTCCCGCACATCTGCAGAAGCAGTTACTGTTGTGGACAGTTAACACCATTTGTCACTGGAATGTAGCCTGGGGACAGTCTAGCCAGCTGCCCCTTCAGATTACCCTGGCTTACTTTACTTTAAAAAAAAAACTATAAATAAATATGTGTGATTATACATATAAATAAATATATAAATATCAGCACACATATATACAAATTTATGGTTTTTATAAATATATCTATGTAAAACTTTATAGTTTTTACATGTACATATTTATTTATGGTTTTTACTGACAATAAAATAAAACCTTCCCATTATAAAAACAATTCAAACATCACAGAAATTTATAAAGTAAATAGGTAAAAATCCCCTAAAATCCAGTCACTCACAGATATTGCTTTATTTACTAAAAAATGAACATTAACATTTAAACACCCTTTCAGGCAAATATCTATGCATATATAGCTATGTAATACTCATACACTTGAATGAGAATTTATTCATCCTAAGAAGGCCATCGGTAAACTTTTCCACCCAGTAAGGTTATGTGGAGGTCTTTCATGGTGTGTATATCTAGACAGATAGGTAGGCAGATAGGTAGTTTTTTTTGGCCGAGCTGAGCAGCTTGTGGGATCTTAGTTCCCTCACTAGGGATCGAACCCAGGCCACAGCAGTGAAAGCACTGATTCCTAACCACTGGACCGCTGAGGAATTCCCATGGTCAATATATGTTGATCCAAACCATCAGTGTAGTCAGTAGAAGTTAGAAGAATATTGTGACTAGGCTTTCTTAAGGTAAGGAGACATCTGGGAATAGAATTATCAGAACAGCTGGTCATGTGCAGATTTTCTTAAATCTTTGAAAACGTCATGTGGACATGGAATGTGGAAGTACGAGGAAGGGCATGAGCGAAGCCAGGAGGAGCCCTCCAGCTCGCTGGCTGGTCACTTAGGGCCCAGCAAGTGAAGAGACCGAGGGGTTGATATTCACAAGTGTTGCCCGTGGTGTTGACCCTGGAGCTGGCCCTGACAAGGTCTCGAGAGTGAGGCACACGCTGCGTGGGGCTGGGAAAAGTTTCGAATGATGACTTTTTACTCTTGTTCCTACAAGATGTGAGGAATCCTGGGATGATGGCTGGTGCTGCTTTAGTTAGCAGCGAAAAGAATCAAGCACACCAGCAACTAGATTCTTTCATCTCTTTCCAGAAAGGACGGTTTTAACTGTACTCATGTTATGAATCTGTGATAAATGCCAGTGTTGTAATTAAGAAAGGACCTAAAGCAAAACAGAGGCAGGACCATTGTGTTTAAAATGTTTAGAAACAGACGTAGACAAAGTCTACTGATCTTTCCTTTGGGAAAAAGTGACAGTCCATGTAAATAAACAAATTATACCGAATCTATTAAAAACACATGTTGTGCTTGGTTAAATGCTAATCTCTTGTTTACCCTTCTGCTGCCAAGGCCTGGGGTGCATGTCCTGGAACTGAATGTATGTTTGAACTGTTAGAGCACAGGAAAAGAGTCTTTTTGTTTATGTTACACTGAGGCTCCTATCCTCAAATTTATTGATTTTCAACCCAGGGATTCTACTGAAATAGATATTACTGTGCGTCCCTATATAAACTAAACCCATTTTTTCTTCATCCATTTGTATGAAGAAATGTTCATATCATAATATTCAGAACTTCGGAAGCATAAGAAATTGTCTCCAGTGCATGTAAGATGGGAGTTGCCCAGAGAACTCTGTTCACTTTGCCAAGAATGTGCTTCTCTGTCCCCAACCACTCTTGATATCTTAATTTTTATTTACCTTTCTCATTGGATTACAGATAGTACTTTCCCAGAAAGCCTTTGCTGAGCCCTCCAAGCCTGACTTGGTTACTTCTCTGCATTTCTCCATCCTTCCACTTGTCACACCTGGTTGTGGTTGCCTGGACCCTGTCTCTATCCCTCTACAGCGGATGGTTGGTGAGGGTCAGAAGCACATCACCTGGGACAGTGCCCGCCCTAGGATTTTAGTAAACATCTGTTCAGTGAATGAGGATGCCCGTCTTCTCAAAGGCATTTGTCCTCCAGTGGGAACCTGCTGGGTGCCTCTAACACTTCCTACTCCCAGGGCCACCCTTGCCATGTCCCCTGCATACCCAAAACCTTGGTGTGACATTGAAACAATTTCTACTCTGCTAGATACATAAGGACCAAAATGTGCAACTTTTTCATCATGTAACAAACTCCTTTCTTTATTCCCTAACAGGTACCATACATGATTAAGTCTGATAAGCCCTGGCAGGTAATTGATCAAAAAACAAACAAACAAAATTTTTAGATAAAAGCAGACCTGTGGTCTTCAGTATAAGATCCTGGTCTTCAGGATAGGACCACTTTGACTGGATTATAGAAATAGGACTTGGAAACACTTCAGTGAGCATTCCAAGTACAGCCCCTCTGCCACCATGTGGCCTGGAGCCCGCCACTGGCCTCTGTACTACTGAGTCTGCTTTGTGGGATCTCAAAATTAGGGGATGGACTTGGGCATTGCAAGGACGTGGAGGGCTGATGTGATGTTGAATGTATGGCTGGGGAGGAACTCACCCAGTCTATTTCAAGACTGTCCTATTTCCTCCAAAAGCTCTCGCCCACGCTTTCTCTTCTCCTCTGGCAGAACTGAGAGTTACAATTTGTCTAAATGTGCTTTTCTTCATAGTTACTTACACTCTCCCCACTGTGCTATGCTGTCTAACATGTTAGTAATGAGACTGGTTTTGTCCTGGTGTTTCATTTCAGGAAAAGGTTATTCCTGAAATATCTTGGTTCGAATATCACCATGCTTGGGGAGCAGTCAGTATAATAAAGTTTTAGACAGATGTTGCATTAGAATAGAAATATCAGGGGGGACAAGGAGCGAGGGTGGGGGTAGAAAGGTTCTGTCTCCTCATTAATGAGGTTAATATGTGGATGGTGTAGATCACAGTGTAAATGGGCAACACTTGGGTGGAGAGGATAGACGTTAAAGGTAGAAAAATATTTCCCCTGCCCCCGCCCCAATAGTGGAAATTCAGATAAGACACAAATGAGTGTAGCTGAGTTTAAAAAAATAGAATTAATGAAAGAAGTTAGGTGGGGCTCGAATGGCTAAAATTTAGATGAATAAAAAGTGGTGATAAAATACTTTAGGTGAAGACCGCCTTTGGCGAGGCCCGTGTCATCTCTCACCTAGAATTTTATCTGCCTCTCATCCGATCTTCCTATGGCTAACATGATCCATTCCCATATTTACCCCCATAGATTTATCTAAGTTGAAAATCTGACCATGTAATTCTCATGCTTTCAGTCAGTTAATGAATGTCTTTGTGATACAAATGAGATTTAGTGGCAAAAAGAAATCCTGGATTTTCCAAGTATTAAATGTGTGCTCTTGGGCATTAAAAAAACAAAACAAACACTTTACATGAGAAAACAACAAAAACTATCCATTGTAAACTTGACTTAAAGGTTTTGTAAACTTAAATGTTTTAGGGAATGTGCGTGGAATTTATTTAAAAATAGAATGAGTCTTTTCAACTGAGACAAATATCTTCCCAAGACAAATATCTTTTACATATATGTACAGCTTTGTGCGACATCATTTACTGAACTTTAGAATATATGTGTGGTGTAGATGAGTTTTAAAGTTCTTTCCTACTATGTCCCATGACAACATTAGTTATTTTATGTAGTAATAAAAAAAAATAACATTTTTAAAAACCTATGATGGGCCCCCAACCTTACTTCTTTCATGGATTTGAAAGACTTTGTAAAATCCCTGATTTTATTAAATTACGGGTGGTATGCAGGCAGAAGAGCCAGTAGTGCGTGGTGGGTCTGAGTGGCAAGAAAAATCTGCCGAGGGTTCTGGAAGTGGACTGGTCCTGCTCCGTCCTGGCCCTGCCCTTGTTTAGTTGCTCCTTCTCAGGAAAGTTTTTTGACCTCTCTGAGGGTTTGTTTCCTTATCTACAAGATGAGAAAACAATATCTACCTGAAGATTGAATGGCAGAGCTATATGTAATGATTTGCCTAATGTACAGTCTGTGATTGGCACATAATAAATATTCATTCCTTTCCCTACTTTTCTGTACCTCAGGAAAGGATCAAGACATCCCTACCTAAAAATCCATTTTCCAGCGCTTTATATTTCTATTAGCTAGTATCATCTAATTCTCTATTTCTAATTTTCATCATCACAATTTCATTAGCATATTCAATTTCTCCTGTTATTTATAACTGTACATTATTATTTTTATAATCCTTACAAATTATTTTTGTTCCCGTGCCTCTTTGCACTGTCATGAAATATATATTTCTCCATTGCCGAGTGATTTCTTCAATTGTTCTCAGTTACGTAGAAAAGCATTCACATACCCTCCTATGATTTATCTTTTCACAGCTCTCAAAGAGCATGATTTTTAAATTTCACCTTTGTAATGGCTTTGCTTGAGTCTGAAGTGTTCAAGGCCTCTAGACAAACCGGAGTCTTGTTCTTATTGTTGCCTCGCCTATGCCTTCTTTCGTAAAACCTTAGCTACAAAATCCTTAACAAGAACTTTTCAGTTCTCCCGTACTCAACTCTAACTTCAGTCCTTTGTCTTGAAATTAGACTGTCTCATCCTCATGCAGCCCCAGTTCCTACCACTTCAGTGGGCATAAATCAGGACATGTCTGCCTGGCATTCGCAACAGAGAAAAATCTGTGACACTTATGTCATTTGCTTGGCATAAAGTTGTTCCTAAAAGAAAAACACAGTTTTCGTTCACTAGCTTTCCCTTCCATTCCTACCTTTCTTTTGCAGGATTGAAGTTCAGTATATATATTGAAGTTTCAAATATATATATATAAATTTGAAAAAGCCATTTCGTATGTCAAATTCTATGCTAGAAAGAGTCGTGCCCATGTTAAAATGTCTTTTTTTAAAAATTTATTATTTTTGGCTGCATTGGGTCTTCGTTGCTGTGCATGGGCTTTCTCTAGTTGCGGCGAGGAGGGGGCGCTACTCTTTGTTGTTTCGGTGGCTTCTCTTGTTGTAGAGCACGGGCACCAGATGCGCGGGATCCAGTAGTTGTGGCACACGGGCTCAGTAGTTATGGCTCGTGGGCTCTAGAGCACAGGCTCAGTAGCTGTGGCCCGTGGGTCCAGTTGCTCTGCAGCACGTGGGATCTTCCCGGACCAGGGCTCGGACCCGTGTCCCTGCACTGGCAGGTGGATTCTCAACCACTGTGCCACCAGGGAAGCCCTAAAATGTCTTCTTGATATCATTGATATCTCTGTTCTTGATATTATTCACATTTACATGGATGATTGAAATCTACATGATAAAGAAAGTGATTTTTGAAAGATGAGCAGTTTCATTTGCTCATTGCCATAAAGGGTCTTCAGGGAATCTGAGAATTGGAAGGAAGGTCGAGAGGTCGCCTTGCACCTCCTTCCATCCAGCGAAGGCATCCTGTCCTTGACGCCAGGCAGGATCTGGTCAGCATGGCTTCAGCAATGCCTCTGGAAGGATGCTGCTCTGAGGCCCCATTCCACTTCAGACGACTCTTCAGACTGAAAGTTCTGTCTTGATGAGCAGAGGCTCCCTTTGCACCATACAATTAAGTTACTTTGGGTGGGCGTGCATTCATTTGATTGGTGCTTTGTGCTCTTGGGGAAAACTTTATTAAGAAGTATTTTCCAATAAGCAAATTGATATTAAGTAGGCTTGCGTATATTTGGAATTCATGAGCATGAAAACCAGGAAACTAGCTGTTTGTTTTGCTGGAAAGAAGGACTCCAATTTTCTTCCAGCAGAGCTCATGCTGGTCTTTGCTCCCAAGTTCTATATCTGTCTCCACCCACAGACTCAGTCCTTCAGTGGTTCAGAAAAGTGAGTGACTCACTGTAACTTTGAAAGACCATTAATATTTCCAGATCTATGATGAATTCAAGGCAGCCAGGCTTTTAAGAAAGACTCCTCTTGCTGGATATAAGAAAGCACACCTCCCCAGCTCATTTTGTTGAAAGGCAGGATTAAGACTTTGCTAGAAAAGAAACCAATCTACTATGTGCTAGAGAGTATTTATGACCTCCAGTACACTTTATCTGTCCGAATAATGCAACCATACGAATAGCCAAATTCTGCCAGGTTTTAAAAAATTACATTTCATTCATGCCCAGGTATAACCTCCCATCATAAATCCTGGAAATTGTGGAGGAAGACAGTGACAGGCCATTCTGGTGCATAACGAGAGATGCATATTTCAGTGCTGGGACTGATGTTTATGTATGTGGTTACTTGGAAGAGGTTTTATTTAACGCACCGTGTCTTTAAATTAGCTCTATTTTAAATATAATCATCAGAGCTACACTTTATTGTATGCATGCCAGGCAGTTTATAAATGTAATTCTAATCCCCCCAGTCCTATCAGGTAAGTTTTATTCTTCCTACTTTTCCTGTGGGGAAACTAAAACCCAGGAACTTCAAGACCTAGCCCAAGGTCACATTCAATAAGTGGATTGCCACCTTGGACTGATTTGCTGCAAAGCCCACATCCTTTCTCCTGCATTCTGTACTTCAGCTCTTCTTTGGCAAAGAATATCTGATTTTTAGGCACTTACTGATTTGTTTGTCCTTTTCTATTTGGGGGGAGGGGTGTTTATCTGTGCCTACAGAGTAACATATGGTGGTATAAGAACCCTCTTTTATCTTCCAATATTATAGTTCCATGAACCACAAAATCTCACCTAAATCCTATTAAATCTGATACAAAATAGAACTAGAGAGATGATAGAAAAGGGAGCAATGTTGAATTTATTGAAGCCTACTCTTTTTAAATAGACACCGCCAGGCTCATATGTTCGATTGCTAGTTAATTTCGGGAGGATTACTGTTCTGAATGACATCAATAATTTCTGCTGCTCTATTAAAAATCCTCTTTTACATTTGAAGACCTAATAAACAAGAAACTATGATCTCTTCCTTGTGTTACTTGAACGTTCATATGAAAGTATAATCCCAGATGGGATAGCTCTGTCTGCATTACAACATCTGTGTAAGACTGACTTCGCCATGAAATCCATTTCATCCGAACAGCATTTATGAGCAACTCTTCAAATCTCTTGTTTGTATGCATATCATTTTAGTGCAGTTTATTTGAAACACCCCATAGAATGCTCTTTCATACTAATTTCCCTACAGCATGAAAAGAATTGGCAAGTGACAAGTAATTCTCTGTCAAACATATGACTGTTTCATTTAGAATATAGAGGACACAGATGCTTATTTACCAGTGGCCTCAGGCCATGGCCCAGAAACCCATCAAGCAGCAGACAGAACTAGAAACATACTTTTTTTAATCCATTAAAAAATATGTATGCTTTGACACAGTCTTTCAGAAAGTAGTGATCCATAACTCAGCAAGAATTATCTCATTCAGAGGACATCACCAAGGCCCGCTAATGACTTTCCCATGGTGTTTTCCTACTTAGACCTCACAGAGTTCTTCCATCTGGATTCTGGGTTCAGCCTTCCTCCAGACTCACAGTGGTGTCGTTTTTGCACACACGGCAGCCGCAGGAAACTCTCCCATCTGCCCACTGTCCCACCTTGCATAGAGCCCTAAGGAAGCGCGGACTGGGGTTCCTATGAGCTTGAACCCAAGTTCAAGTCCGGCTCTGACACCTCCAGATGTGTGACCTTGGGCTCAGATCTTCCCTGTGGAAAGGGACCCTCACTCACTCTGTCCTGCTGACCTCCCAGGGTTGATGGGGGTGTGGGCTGCTGAGAAGATGCATGAGAATATTAGAGCTCCAGACACACGTAAGCTCATTTCCGATGCGCCCCAAAGCCCTTGGAATCTTTGCGCAAACTTCCCTTTGCTTCTTAAATGAGACTTTATCTTTGGGTCTTGATTTCAAGGTCACAGGACATCCTTAATTTAGATTCACCATCCTCTTTGACCTACTCTTTCTCTTCCTTGAGTTAAGGAGCCTCTGTTGTTCCTTCTCATACCACCCTGTACTTTACTTCTTAGAAGACTCATCACAAACACAACTGAATACTTATTTTATAACCATTTGTTTAATGTCTGTCATCCATTTTTATTGCAGACTTCAGAGGGCTAGTGCTATGGACTGTTTATACACTCCTAAAAGCTACATATAAGCCCTACCCCTAATTTGATGGCATTTGGAGGTGGGGACTTCATGTGGTATCAGGTTTAGGTGACGTCATGAAGATGGGGCCCCCATGATGGCATTAGTGTCCTAATTAGAAGAGGAAGAGACCAGAACTGTCTTCCTCCACCATGTGAGGACAGAGCAAGACCACAGCCCTGTGCAAGTTAGGAGGAAAACTGGACCACGATGGACCCAGATCTTGGACTTCTGGCCTCCAGAACTGTCAGAGATAAGTGTTTATTGTTTAAGCCACCCAGTCTATAATTTCTTATAGCAGCCCGAACTGACTAAGACAGACAGGGATCATATCTTTTGACTCATGCCTATATCCCCATGTACAGTGCCCAGCACGGAGGAAGCACTTGAGAAGTATTTGATGGGTGAACTAGTGAGTATCCTGCCTGGGTGTTGCTCAGAGAGCTCAGACCCCTCTCTGCTTCATCCCTGAGTAGCCCCAGACTGATCAGCCTGAGGAGCCCTGAGAGCTAACAGGCTCAGCATCTCAAAGCACCTGTGGCTCCCAGACTGGAATCTCGGAGCGAGGCAGGGAGTGTGTGGTGAGCAAAAGGGCTTCAGAGTCAGGCAGCTGGACTCAGATCCAGGAGCGCCTGCTGATGAGCTGTATGAGGTGGTACGGGTCACTTCACCTCCCCCAGCCTCAGCGTCCTCTGCTGTAAAATGGGGATAATAGAAGTCCTGTCTCAGAGGTTGTCGTAGGAACGCAATGGGATGAGGTCTGTCGAGTGCTTAGCACAGAGCTTAGATCGGCATTGATGTGAACCATCGAGGATGATAAGGAAGGTATGGAATTTTTTTGGCCTTGTTTTGTTTCTCCCAGCGTATATTCTTAGTCCTCTTCGTCCTGCCCATCTTCCACTACATTTTACACTACATTTAGGGGTGCTTCACGCAGTAAGCATCTGTTGGAAAGTGTCCATCCTCATGGTGGCTAGGTCCTGATAGAAGAAGAAGATTATCGGGTTCGGGTTAGAGCCTTGGGGTTTTCAGCCTTGGGCTGGGGCTGCTCTGTTAATGGGTGTATTAGAGTCGCAAAGGTGGGATCAGTTGACTGTAGTAATTACTTTGAGAGGAAAATCTAATGGAGTGAAACAGAAACCTAAGTGATTCCATCTCGCTTTGATACTTTATTCCTACCTGCATATATCATATAATACAGTTGTGATGAATTCCTGAGCTAATTTGGCAATAATTCATATTTATATTCAGGTTGTTATTACAGCAATATTGCACTGATCATTTGATTTCAAAAGTAATTTCCTTCTACAAATATACCCTCGACATCCTATAATGCATACTCAGATTTAATGGGAAAAAAACGAGGTATTAAGAATCAAGGCAGTGGTTTGAGCCTGAAATACACAGAGAAAAGCATTAATTTGCTTTTAAAATTAATTAGAAATGGAAGACACTTTCTAAATCATAATTGATAACAATTTGGATTTTTTTGTCATAGTCTGGAATGCTCATTTTTATCATTTAGGCTCAAAAAAATTTTTTCAGGCTTTTTTCGCCTTTGTTAACTGGTTGGATGGACCATTCAATATTTTTTTAAAGGTATTTTTGTAAATATATTTAAGTATTGATAGTTAACAAAACCATTTGTTTGAATTTAGTGGAATATAATTTTATTAAGGCTTGAATAAATTTGTGCAAGCAGTTCTCCTGCATTACAGCGTCCTTGGGGCTACGTTAATTGTAAGAAGTGGAGCTATTAGAGCTGTTTACGCAGTGCACAAACTCCTCATTGTTAACCGTGGCTGCTGTGCGCTGACAGCTGCCTCTTAGGGAAACGTAACCCGCGGTTCATGGTGGCAAGTGTGGCATTAGCATAATTTTTTGGCAAGGACCGAGCTGGGACTGCAGTGCTGCCTTCTATCCTCCTTCATTAACAGTGTCTCATCAGAGACCCAGACTCTAGGGGGGAGATGCAGCCACATGACTGTGCTGTAGGTAACCAAAATCCTGTGTGAAATGCCCGCTTCTGCATAAAAAAAGAAAGGATTTCAATTGCTTATGATTATGATTTTAAAAGGGCCCCTGGAAGAAAGACTCTGAAGAGAATTGCTGGTGTTTGATCAAAATTGACAGTGTAGAGGCGGCTTTTTTTGACATTGACACTAATGCATGTTATGGTTTCTATAAGAGGAATTCGAATTAAAACAACTTTATTCTTCAGGGACCAATTCAGACAAAAATAGATCTGCTAATGCACGACTTAGAGTCAAGAATAAATTACACCCCCTGAAGGGTCCCTAAGTTCATTTGCGCACTGCTAAAGGTACTTCAGACAATTGGGAAAGAATTTTTGTATGTTTTGGAGGACATATCAAGCCAGTATTGGAAAGTAATAGAAAATATCAAATAGTTATTTTATAGTAATATTCATTCTTGATACGATAAACTATTCCCCTGGCCTGAGGATTCTCTTTGATTTCCTCAATAATAAATAATATTACAAACTTGAATATGAAGGATACAATTGGGCAATATAAGATGAGGAAGTAGCTACCACTCACTGAGGGCTTAATATGTAGCAGGCAGGCACTATGCTAAGTGCTTTATACATGTCTTGTTTCATTTTCATAACAACCCTGTTACTTAGGTGCTGTTATTGATGTCCTCAGTTGCAAATGGGGAGATTAACCCTCAGGGAAATTTAGTGATATTTCCAAGGTCACTCAACCAGTAAGGGGTAGAACTGACGTTTGAATCCAGGTCCCTTTGTTCTGGCTCTTACAGTAATCCCTCGGCCACCCCGGGCTTCTGTTCCTGTTACCAGCGATGGTCACTTCTATTAGCAGTGTCTTCCTGAACCCATTAGATGATTCCCCTGGGGCTCCTTTCGACTGTTCCTCTTACATTAGAGTGACTATTGCTACCTAAAGTACAGGGCACATTGGTAACTGTCTTCAGTAGTCCTTCAGTATCAGTGCTTTCACGTCAGTGCTTCTGGCAGTTTCTTCTGTATCTGGCTGTGTTGGTCTCTGTTGGATTCACATGGGAGTGGCAGTGGGCTCCTCTGTGTTGGCCAGGTCCCCTCACCTCTGCTTCACTCCAGGCCCCCAGCCTGGAAAGACAGGTAGCCTCAGTGGTCTTGGACCAGCCAGTGTTTGTGCGTCAGATTTTCTAGAGGCTTTTTCCTTTTAGATCTTTGTGGTTCCCTCAAGGGAACAAACATGGGTGTCTCTCAGACCGATGGAGCACCCCCTATTTGTTAAGTCAAGTGGGGTCTGGAGAGGCTCTGGGCAGAGGGAGAATTATGCGTTTATCCCCTTTTCTACCATGAAACAGGAGGGTCAGCAGAACAACATATGTGAACAGGAACGTATTTGTGCAGGAACAAATATGTTCTGAACGTGTAAGCTCAGAAAATTATTCTTCAAAAGATCTGTGGAGTCCCAGAAAGGTCTGGGCAACCCATGTGGTTTAAAGTGTAATCTCTGTGCCTAGAGCCGGCCCGGCCCCCTGGAGCAGGTGCTCACTGGAACTACCAGGTCGATCCTCCTTTGACGGGAAACTCATGTTGTATAATCTCTCACCAGAAATGATGGAGGTGACCTCTGATTAAGATCCGCCTGAATAAGATCTGTTACTTTTTATTTCTGGAAAATGAGATTCAGCCTGAATTAAGAAATTTAAGCTGTGTTTTTTTTTAGCTCAGTGATTCTCAGCCTTGGCCAGACATTAGAATTACCTGAAGGACTCGAGAAAATCCCGATTGTCAAATGACTTGTCCCCAGATAATTGAATCGGAATAGCTGAGGCTGGCGCCTGGCATCCACATTCCTTAAAAATTATTGTAGGCAGTGGAATGTGCAGCGGGGGTGGAAGACTATTGAGTTGGGAGGATGGAGAGGCAGTGAAGGGGTGGCCTTGCACTGCTGCCGCTACTCAGTACATGCTGCAACTTGCGCGGTGCTTAGTACGTACAGGTGTTGTTCTAGGCATTTTTCATAGACTGAGATTACCCTCATGTCCTCCTTACAGTGACCTATGAGCTTATTTCACTTCTCCAGATACGTATACGAGAAACTTTGAGGAGGTAAAGCAATGTATTCAGAGTGAAATGACGCTTCTTGGGGATATGCTCTGCTATGAAAATGAGACTTAACCTGTTCATCTAGGTACACTATATCTGGTTTTTCATATCATTGCTCTAGTAAGCGCACAAACAGTAACTCCCATGTGCTTGGACCTAACATCTTTGCACATTCACATATGAGCTTTCATGTTATATTAACAGCCTCGCTGGGAGGTCTCCACCAGGAAGAGCTAGGTGGGCAGGGCGAGATTTAGAATGTGTCATAATTTAGTCTGAGATCACTTGCCTTCTAGGGAGGGCTTTTTTTTTTTTTTTTTTTTTTTGCGGTATGTGGGCCTCTCACTGTTGTGGCCTCTCCCGTTGCGGAGCACAGGCTCCGGACGCACAGGCTCAGCGGCCATGGCTCACGGGCCCAGCCGCTCCACGGCATGTGGGATCTTCCCGGACCAGGGCACGAACCCGCGTCCCCTGCATCGGCAGGCAGACTCCCAACCACTGCGCCACCAGGGAAGCCCAGGGAGGGCATTTTTAAAACCATTGAACCACGAGTTTTTTGTTGTTGGTGGTTTTGGTGTATAACTCGATCAGTTTTAACCCATGGATAGAGCCATGTAAGCACTACCACCATCAGGATATAAACCAGTGCGTAGAGCTCAGAGGACTGGAGTGTTGCTTCAAATCAGTAACCACCCTGCCTCCTGCACCCACCTAAGCAGATTCCACAGGCTTGACGTTCTGTAAGAGGTTTATCTCCATGCCAGCCAGAGCTAGTGATTTCTTGGCAGTTTGGAGACAGGCCCTTCTGAAAGTTTGACTGATGGTAGGAGTGGACCCATGTGGGGTATATGCCTTTCTTTTTTTTTTTCTAACTTGACAAGATACTGTAATCCTTGATCCCCAAAGGAAGGACTTGAGACACGAAGAGGAGGCTGAAATCAGAGCTCTAAAGGTGTAGGTTAGTTTCTGGAAAGAAATGAAATGAGACACCCCTCCAGGCCTCCAAAAATTACAGGGATCGGAGACGAGGTATCACAAGCGGACGTTCGCAGGGCAGTGGAGAGTGGTGGCAGGTAAGCATTTGTCCTCTGTCCTGGCCCCAGAGCCTCGTCAGCCCTCCTCCGCCTTTTCTTTTCGAATTTGCATCGTGAGCTCTAAGCTCAGAGGCTCCAAGGGCCTGATCTCCCTTCCCCACCACTTGACACCTTCCGTAGAATCCTCCCTAAGACGGTGCAGCAAGAAGCCTCTTTGATGCCCGGGAGCTCCTTTTGGTAAGAGCGCTCGCTCGCTCATCCTTTGATCTCCACAGCCCACAAGTTACCAACTTCAGGTTTGAAAATCCTGACAACCTTGTTTATTTTGCACTCGGGAGGTGTAAGATCCCAGGATGAAAAGCTCTGCCTAAACACCGAAACCAACACGGTTTACCCTAGGAGAATAAAAACTTGCTGTTTCCAGCTAAAGAGATACTTTTTATTTGTGTAGCTTTTCTCTTCCCTTTTCGTGCCTCTGCTACAAGTGCCGAGGCCCTTACAGCCTCTGTGTTCTAATAAACCGCAGGAACACAGCTGGGGATGGGAGCTCAGGGATCTGCTGGTGGCGGTAACGATGGGGTCTGTGGCACAAGTGCCAACGCTGGTCAGCCCCGGTCCTTTCTTTGTGCAGAAAGAAGCGATGTTTTAGGATGAGGGAGGGAGGGATGGAGGGAGGAAGGGAGAGAGGGAAGGAAGGAAGAGCTGAGAAAGCAGGGACATTTGACCTGAGCCTGAGTGAAGGGGTTGGGAAAGAGCTTTTTCTGGTAGAGGAAAGAGCCCATTCAAAATGTCCCTAGGGCTTCCCTGGTGGGGCGGTGGTTGAGAGTCCGCCTGCCGATGCAGGGGACACGGGTTCGTGCCCCGGTCCGGGAAGATCCCACATGCCGCGGAGCGGCTGGGCCCGTGAGCCATGGCCGCTGGGCCTGCGCGCCCGGAGCCTGTGCTCCGCAACGGGAGAGGCCACAACAGTGAGAGGCCCGTGTACCACAAAAAGAAAAAAAAGGTTCCTAGCTGACTACAGGTTGGCTGTTCTGGAGCAGAGGGAGGGCTGTTGTGCTGGTGTCAGGTGTGGCAGGGGACTGGGCCTGAGTCATGCAGGGTTAGAGACCATGGTAAGGAATTGATTATTTTGTTCTTTGAGAAATAGATTTTAAGCAGAGGGCCAACATGGCCAGATTAGTAAGGTTAAAAGATCCCTCTGGCTGCTGTGTGGTAAGGGAGAAAATTGGTGATCAGTGAAGAGAGGGCTCTCGCAGGTGGCCCAGAGGGTTGGTGAGAAGTGGTCTGATTAGAGGAATATCTTGAAGGCTGAGCCAACAGGACTTGCAAATGAGTTGGTACGGATGGGGTGAGGGAAAGGGATGGATCAAGGATGACTCTGGGCTTTGGAGCCTGTTGGGGAAGGGATGTGTTGTGTGACCTGATGAAGAAGACAGGAGAGACAGCGATTTGGGGGATGGAATGGGAGCAGGTAAAGAGTTCTGTCTGGACGGTGAGGTGTGAGATGCCTGCAGACATCCAAGCCTCCAGGCTGAGGTGCTAAGGAGTCAGGGGTTACCCATGTCTGGAGTTTGAGGTAGCAGTCAGGCATTGAGATCATTCCTTTTAAGGAGTTCCTGGGAACTTTGGTTTATGGAAACTTTTACTATTTTAGAAACATTTAGTTGTTTGAGCTCCCTTTGATTCCTGGGGTGAATACCTGGAGAACATGCTGGAGTGTGTTGGGATTTCTCACATCCCTCCTGGGGAAGACACGTTCACACGATGAGCAGACAGGACCCTCTGCAGCTATCCTGACTGCATTATGGTGGAATTCGTTCTGAGGATTTCTCTAGACTTAGGCAACCATTTTTCTGAATTCTTCACCGCACGTCCTCTTTACCAAGTCAGATATAGATCGACTTCCTATTCATGTGTGTTCCCAGTGGAGTGCAGCACAATAATTAAGAACTACAAATTGTTCTTCATGTTCACATTTCATAGGTTACTGAAAATAACCCAGTCACGAGCATTCCAGGTGTTTGTGTGTGAGTGTCTTGTACATGAAAATTGGACCTCATTTTCCCTCTGCCTTACACCGACAGCCAGAGTACAGTCATTGCGCACATCATGTGTGTGATAAATCAGAAGACTATGAAGAAAAAGGGGTTGGATGAGGCCTCAGTATGGAAAAAAAATCTATAAGCCAAAATACACTTATTTATTACGTTTGGATAAGTTTCCCCACTTGAACTGTCCCTGGCTTAAACTCTGCTTCCCTTTTTTATTCCTATTTCTTAAGTTACTTTGCTTTCTCCTGAAAAAGCACCTTTCATTGACCTTATTCCCTAATCTACTGTCTTCTATAAGCCTCCTTTTGCTTTCAATATTTCCCACATTTTGCTCTGTTAGAAAGTCTGGTCATCTTCACTTTCCCCTAAACTCACCACATCATTGGCTCCCCTACACGATCAAACTCAAACGTGTGGCCAGCTGGTAATGTTGCTGGCGCCCAGGCTGCACAAAAGCTGGAGATGGCAACACTCCAGGTGGGCTTTTCAGATGAGCAGATGCCCGAGCACCTTCTGGAAAAACCAGTCTTCCCTCCTCTCTGCAGCTTAACAGCTGTGTGGCTGCCCTCAAACTACTGGATTTCTCCAGGCCTCTATTCTCTTCTTTGTAAATAGGGGTAATTCTAACTGACCTCTGATATGTGAATTAAGTGAATAAGTACCTGTAAAACACTTAGCAGAGAAGGAATTCAATAAGCTTTAGTTCCGGTCAGAATCCCCCTGAGTCTTTATTCATCAGGAAACAATAACCACGCGCTCTGAAAAAACACCCATGCCACTAAGTGGCTGTTAGGGAAGACAAATCGAGCTTCGGAAGCAAGCTAGACTAAAAGATGAAGGGAAATTGACAATCACGACAAAGTGGAGAAACAATGCAGTGGTTCTCAAAGTGCGGTTTCAGGACCCAAAGCATCAGCATCATTTGGGAGCTTGAAATGCAAATTCTCAGAGCTACTGAATCAGAACCTCAGGGCCAGGCAGTCTGTGTTTTAGCAAGCTCTGCAGGTAATTCTGATGCACGCTGAAGTTTGAGAGCCACTGGTCTAAAGTAAACTCAACAGATACTGGGTGGAGAATGATGGTGCATGTTTCTGCATGTGTATGTCCGTGTGCATACGTACCCACATGGGTAGACTGTTTGTAACTGCTGAAACTGTTAACCAAGCCTGGTAGTATCAGCAAAGTCCCACCAAACTGGAGATTAATTACCCATTTTCCTTTGGGACTTTTGTCTGAATAGAAATATATCTAGAGTACTTATTTTCAATGACTTTGCACTAAATTCATTTGGGGTTTAAGACTGTTAATTCATCAACGTTTTCTTCTTTTTTCCTAGGAAATTCCACTTACTTAGATGACCATGGACCCCCTCCTAGTAAGGTAAGACCTTTGCTTGTGGTATAAATCCCCTTTTCCTTTTCTCAGTACCTACCGCCTTCAGTAACCCCACCCAGATCCCTCCGGGCCCTGAATTGTTCACAAGAAAATAGTAGGTAGCAGATGTCAAGTTAATCTTTGACTAACAGTGGGTGGAAAAAGGAAGCGCACAAAGATAGCCTAAATGGTGAGGGAGCAAGAGGCGTCATTTCATCAGGAGCTGAAGCTATCCCAGGCACGGGAACCTCAAGCTGACTTCAGAGTTTCGGTTGCGTCTCCTGTTTGCTGCCTCCTTTGCCTTTACTCTCCATGTTGGACTGTGATGTGATGTCCACACCCCAGCCTCCTCATGTCTTCACGCTTTGGGCTAGCCTAACCTCTGCCCCTTTCTCCATGGCCTGCCTTACTGGGGATACTCCACAAAGGCTCAGCCCTCTGGAACCGGCCTTCTCTGCCAGTGCCCTTGCAAGTCTGCCGTGGCCTGGCCTGTACGATCACTTTTGTTCTTAGCAGCAATTTTGGTCTGACTTTTAAGGGTCAGAACAGTCCAGTGAAGTATTAGTGGAGTTCCCCCTGCCGCTCTCTACTTTCTTGAGTGCAATGAAAACCAAATGTCAATCTACTGAAAAATGAGGAAAAATACAGACACTCTTTGACCACTTAAGGTGATGCCTGCAAAGTGCGGTTGTAAGTACATAGTGAAAAGATAATCAACCAGTAACCTTAGAGGTTGGAAATTTACCCTAAAGTTGGCTTCTGCATTTGTGGGATTTGAAGAAGAACTCCACCACATTTAAGACCATGAGCTTTGGAATAAGGTATTTCTGGGTTCATCTCGGGCTCTACCACTATCAGTATATGACATTAGACAAATTACTTAATATTTCAAGCCTCAATTTTTTGATGTACAAGGTGGGGTTAAAAATATGACCCCCAGTAAGGACATGTAAAAAGATTGAATGAGCTGATATATGAAAAGCACTCAGCACCCGGCATGTGATAAGCATTAAATAAACGGTGGATAGTGTTAACTAGACTGGAATAGCATTAAGATTATTGATGAATGGTACAGTGGTATTTATCACAGTGGTGAATGGTTACCACTTGGCCCACTGCATATGTATTGAGTGCCTGCGATGCTGCAGGCACTAGGAACACAAATATGAAACAAAACAAGAATAACCATAAGGTAGCCCCTACCCAGGAGAGACAAAGGAATATAGAGGGTTAGACACCATCTGAGGATAAGGACTTCATCTGGCTCATCTCAGTATCCTCACATCCTTGCATTAGCCTCGACACACAGAGAGGCACATCATGACTATTCATTAATTCTCACTGAACTGAACCGTGGAATCCAGAGCTGGAATCTGAATCGGGTCTCCTGGCTCCCATCCCAGGTTCTTTCCACTAGGCCAGTATTCTCAAACTTTAGCTTGTACCAGGGTTTCCTGGAGGCTTGTTAAAACATGGATTGCTGGGCCCAGACCCCTGAGTGTCTGATGCAGTAGGTCCAGGGTGGGACTTGAGAATTTGCATTTTTAACAAGCTCCCAAGAGATGCTGATACCAAGCTCTCTTACAACACAGATAATAGCAATACTATTTGCATTTTTAACAAGCTCCCAAGCGATGCTGATTATCTAGGGGTGGAGTGGCAAAAACACTCAACTTTCTAAGCAGTAGCCAAAATAATAAGAAGAATATAAAAATAGGTAAAAATAATATTGGTATGTTAACATCTTTCATCCATGCTCATTACTTCTGGCAGGGTGTAAGCAAACCCCAGAAGTGATGAGGTCAGGGTTCCAGGTGAAGGTCCCTTAAGTGTCCCCCGAGGTGAAGCCTCGGTTATGTAAATCTACAGACCACTGGTGTGTTCAGGGACGCGGTGGCACCCAGGGGATAAGGACTCACACGTGTGTGGCCTCCGGAGTGAACCCCCAGCCTGGCAGTGAGAAGCAAGACTGAGTCCAGGTCCACAGTTTTCCTATTTGTTTAGCGCTCAGAAATAACTTTTTGATGCCAAGATCGAAAGAGCTGTGATCTAGATGAAATAAGGTTTTAAACCCTGAAAACGTACGGACTGAGGTTTACAGGCAAGTTCTCATTTTATTAGAAGATTCAGTTCCACAAGTTTCACATTCCACAAGTAATAGCCATTTAGAGAATGGGGTGTGTGCCACACAGCACGTCCAGAGCCCAGGTCTTCATTCTCTCCAGTATTTTCATGAAAAAGAACCAAATGCCTCTGACTTTTACTTGTTTTTTCAAATCTACTTAAATCTCACAGCTCATCCCAGTTTTTGATCTAAGTCATTATTTAAAGGCGGATGTTAATATTTTCTTTTGTCGACCACTTTTTACGACCGCTTTGTGTGTACACAAAATTTAGCGGTTTAAGGTTAGAACCCTACTGAGACTGACATGGAGATCGCTGTTGAATGAATGAGAAAGATATTCTTGGGTACAAAAACAGGCATGAAGCAGCAGTATAGTGTGATCTTATGTCTTAAAAACTTGTGTGCATATGTATGTGTGTGTACAGAGAGAAGCCTGGAAGGATAATGATGTTTACTCCGGATGGTGAGACTTCAGGAGGCTTTTACTCATTTCCTTATTTTCTGTGGAAATTTAAGTTTATTAAAGTAATACTTGCTCAATCTAGAAATCAGGGTGTGTGCGGTGGTGGTGGTGGGGAAATACTGTGTAAGAGAAGATTAAAGTTGGGCTGAAAAGCCTGAGGTGCTCGGGCCTCTGCAGCATCACCTGTGGTTCCGTCCACCCCACCCAGAGCAGCCTGGCCTCTGGAGGTGATGTCTTCTCCTGCCTGGCTTCACTTCGCCTAGGATGTGGGTCCCTGATGTGAGCTGCTGGCATCGGCAATGATAAATTCTGGAGGTAGCAGATAGAATACAGTTACTATTTCACATATGTTGGGTTCCCAGATCCGATAGATAAGGAGAGCTGGTCTAAGCAACTCAAGGAAAATAAAATCACTATCCATCGCTGATGTCTACCGTTTCCTATGTGGCAAGCACTCTGCTAAGCACTTCGCATGGAAGTTTAGTCTCTATAAAACTCTATAGAAGAGGAAGTAATTATTTAACCATTATTTTACAGATGAGGGAACCGGATCTTAGAGAGGCTGGGTAACTTGCCAGCTACTAAGAATTGGACTTGGGATCCCAGCCCAAGGCTGTGTATGTAGCTCCAAGGTTCACGCTTTTAACCATTCCAAGATTACTAATTTAATGTAAAGACAACAATTTTTTACCTTATTTCTGGAGTTCTACCCTTTTATATAAGTTCTCTAGTACTTTAACTAGTACAGTACACAAAGTCTCAGTATAATACCAGAAAAAAAATAGTCATCACCATTTACTGTTGGCTCCAATGGACCTTTTTAACTTTTTAAAAATACCAATCCAGAGATTTTTTTTCATCTTTTTCTTTCTAATCACCTTTCTATACATACCCACCTTCGGCATTTGTTCATTTACATACTGTATACAGAGTAAATTTTGGTGTACAAACATCATCAAAGGTGAAAGAAGACTGTCCCACGTTCATTTAGCAAAATGGCATGGTCCAGGTTCTTGTTGCAAAATAATGTTTGATGAAGTCCTTCCCCTGGATGACTAACTGCATGGGAATACCATGTTTTCTTTTTGTCCTTAGAAAAAAATATTGTTCCCTCATAGACTCTTGAGTTTGAGAGATTTAATCCAGAATATCATCATTGGAAGACTCATGGTCTGAGGTTTCACTTTCATGATTAATTTCATTTCATCATCATCATCAGGGTCTTGAGTGTTGCTCTCTGACTCTAAGCATTTGTCTCTGATTCTTCTAACGCCTGGGAAACCCCTCCTTCCGTCGATTTTCTTCTCTTTGTCATTATAGGCAGGAATGAAACGTTCTTAATCTCCACTCCGGTCAATGAAAGTTAAAAGCAGGGAATTCCCTGGCGGCCAGTGGTTAAGACTCCACGCTTCCACTGCAGGGGTCCCGGGTTCAATCCCTGGTCGGGGAACTAAGATCCCGCAACCCGCACGGTATGGCCAAAAAATAAATAAATTAAAAATAAAATTAAAAAAAAAAAGAAAGTTAACTACAAAGATGGTATCTCCAGTCTTCTGCTATATCTTTTGTAAAGATGATGTAACACTTTAGGCAGCACAATAAAATATGAAGAGTGATGAAATAGTGACAATTTATTTCCCTAATGAATCGTTCTAAGCCTGCACTGTTCAGTACAGTAGCCATCAGGCTCATGTAGCTATTTAAATTCATTAAAATTCAAAAAATAAAAATTCACTTTTTCAGTTGCCCTAGCTACATATCAAATTCTTTGTAGCCATGTGTGACTAGTGCTACTGTATTGAAAAACACAGAATAAAACATTTCAGTCATCACTGAACAGCAGTGTAGTTCTAAGCTATTCCATCATCCTTCCATTTTTCTGTTACTTTAGTCTTTTTTAAGCATAGTTGGGAGTAATTAATGCATAGCTGGTAGGTAATTATTTTAAGATGATGAACTAGCAAAGCATTTCAAGATACAGGAAAAATAAAATCATTAAGATTCCATAATGGATCTTAAATTTTTAAAAGAGGCTAGTAGATCCTATTACATGGTAATTATATTATATTACATACTACATATTATTATTATTATATAATTATAATTATATGGACCTATTATATGGTAATTACAAGGTAGGATGAGTTTTATTCTCTTTATTTTAATAAAGTACATTCTCTTTGGAACATCTCCAAAGTCAAGAAATATTAATCCATACAAATGGTTAGAACTGCTCAAAAAAACCCCCAAAAAACCTAAAACACTAAAATTGAGTCCAGGGAATCCTGATGGTATACTGAGGGTTAAGATATATTACTCATGTCTACATTTGTATGCAAATGTATTTTGACATATAATACTTATATGTTATTTTTGTATATAAAGTGATGTGCTAGGTAATTTAGTATTCGAAATTCTGTTTTTAAAGGGGTTCATTAGAAGGGGGTTTACAATTTATTATGCTGGGAAACCTCCAAATGAATAAGTGGTAATATTAATTGAGGTGACATTTATATGCACCTAGCAGTGTCTGGCAATGAACAATTGTTCATTAAAGGTTAGTCCTTCTTCTCCACCCCCAAGAAGCTAATTTCCCTTTAGTATCAATTAATTAATGAGTGACTGCTTTGTGCTAGGGATCAGGAGGACATGATAAAACTTGAAAATAATCCCCTGCTGTCTAATACTTTATAATCTAGTTGCGTTTTAAGGTTTCAAAGAGGCAAAGACTGTGGGAGCACATGATTCTGCGGTGGATGTATTCTTTAGTCTAAATGACCGTATATAGACAACCATTCATTCATTGAGGTGTTTACTATGCCCCAGATTTGTGTTGGGCTCTGTACTAGGCGCTGAGGCTATAAGGCTGCAGAAGGCACAGTCCCTGCCCTCAAGGAGTTTAGAGTCTAGTGGGAAGGACCGGCTAGCAAACAGGCCCACTCTAATACATTAAGTAGGTGGCTAGTCACTATGATAAGGGTGAACCCAGGAGTCTCTGCCTGACCTTCCTTCCAAGTGAGAGTCCAGAAAATGGAGTAAGGTGAACGCACCAAGTCAAAGAGTCTGCTATGGATGGGGTGAGGAGGCACAGGCCTCGTTTCTGGGATTTGAGGGGTGCTGGCTGGAAAATGGAGATATGAACTGCTTTGAGGAGCTTGGCTTTAACAGGAAAGAGTGAAAAAAATGACAACCTAGGAGATGGAGACCATGTTGGCATAATTGTATAGTAGAAAAATTTGACTAGTA
The DNA here is from genome assembly GCF_003676395.1 of Aethalodelphis obliquidens. Taxonomy (NCBI): domain Eukaryota; kingdom Metazoa; phylum Chordata; class Mammalia; order Artiodactyla; family Delphinidae; genus Aethalodelphis; species Aethalodelphis obliquidens. The sequence goes on along the minus strand of NW_020837947.1, from coordinate 16,395,479 downwards.
GGAAGGGAGTGATAAATGCAGTTCTGAATGGTGTTATGAATTGAATTGGGTCCCTCAGAAGACCTGGTGCAGTCCAAACCCCCAGAATCTGTGAATGCAGCCTTCTTTGGAGATAGGCTCTTTGCAGATGTAATGAAGATGAGGTCACATTGGGCCCTAAATCCATGTGACTGATGTCCTTATAAGAAGAGGGAAATTTGGACACAGAGACAGAGACATACAGGGAGAATGCCATGTGACGTTGGAGGCAGATTGGAGTTACGCTGTCACAGCCAAGGAGCACCAATGATTTCTGGCAACCACCAGCATCTAGGAGAGAGGCAGGGAACACATTCTTCCTGTGAGTCCCCAAGAAGGAATTCACCCTACTGACACCTCGATTTCAGACTTACGGCCTCCTGAACAGTGAGAGAATAAATTTCTGTTGCCTTAAGCTACCCAATTTGTGATTCTCTGTTATGGCAGCCCTAGAAAGTAATTCTGCATTGAGTTTAATATCTTCAGTTACCAGGATAGCATAGCATTATGCCCTGTTAGGCATTATTTGGTTTGACTTAATAAACATTGAAACGATCCTTACATGTCTCTCACTGCGATAATTTAAGTGCATTTTCATATTTTTTTCAACATTCAGTACTACTCACATCTTCCCCCAACATTCCTTCTTCACTTTGTTAATATTTTTCTTTGTAATTCCCATGCCTTAGCTATTTTATTAGCCCCAGTATTCTCCCCAAATTCTTCTATTTGACATTTGTTTCTGCTGTTCAAATTGTGTTTTTTAATATTCAAAAATCATTTTATATTGCATCATACTTTTTTCTGGAAAGGATCTCAGCGGCAATGCATTTAGGAAGTTACCTAAAGGAAACTTCCTATTTTCACAGGACCAGGGAGCTATGAGAGCAAGAAGCTAAAATAGTACAGAAGTCCGTTGTACTTCAAAAAATATGTCCCTATTTCTATCGGGGATGTCTCAGCTGCCCTTTAACACCACTACCACTGAGTCCCTAAGAAAGACTGCATATTTGTTTAGGTTTGTTTTTCCCTTTCAATAACTCCTTTCAACTTGGAGATACATCTGCTGAAAGAAGCTATTTTAATGTTTTCTACTGAAGAAACCATGTTTTTCATTCCCCGTCTGGAGCCTACAAAGGAAAACCCACATATCTGGTAATCATAGTAGGTAAGTGACTTCCGGAGGATACTGGGAGTACAATTACTTTCAGGTGTCCTGGCCAAACATCTGCCAACTTGGAGAGGTTTCTGCATCCAAAATGCCCCCTTTCCCTGAAGGCAGGTTACTGAGATTTATGTGCACCTACAGTCTCCCTCGGTCAGAATCACTTTTTACTTGGAAGAGTAGAGCTGAGATTCAAGAGGAACAGTAATTGCTTGTTTTTCTTCCCCCGAAACCTCCAAAGCTATTTTTCAGGGTATAGGCATGGCCATCCACCTTGCTTTCCTCTTGTCTGTGAGGACCTGCAAGAAGCAAGTAAATCTCTGGCACAGAATTGGGCTGTGTGCTGGGCTTGCCTTGTCTGCCTGCTTCCATTCCCACAGTTGCTGGAGCCACTGCTGCTGAGAAAAGGGCCCCCCTTTTTGTCCTGCTGTAAATAGCATCGGATGTGGTTAAAGACCCCCGTTATCTGGTTTTCTTCTGGGAAAAAAATCGGCATTCTCCCAGAAGTTTGTATCTTCTTATTTTTATCTAAGGCAGAAACAATGAAGTTTCTTTAGAGTCATTCTTAAATTATGAAATATTCCAAACACAAAAAATTAGGGAGACAAATAATACATATATGCCTGATATATCCAATATGCCTGCCCCTTAGATTTCAAACACATTACTCTTTTAACTTGCCAGATTCTTCATGTTGACTTTCGTATTTACTCTTGGTGGCCAGGAGGTCGAGGAGCATGGATTTTGCAGTTGGACCTCAGTTCAAATTCTGGCCATGTGCCTAGTTACCCCACAATAAAAACTTCACCTCTTTGAACTTCAGTTTTCTATTTCTAAAAGAGGATAGCTATATCCACCTCTTAGAGCTGTGCGGCTTAAATGTGATAAATGGAAAGCACTTAGCATGATGCCAGACACAGGTGAGCTCCCAGCACTGGTCCTTAGTACTATATACTGTAAAAGGCCTTTATATGGCCTTTTACAAATTCTGGTAGCTCACTTTGCTGTAATGTAGAGTAAGCCTCACTCCCAACCCCCAACCTCATTTTCTTTGGATTTTTAAAAGCAATTAATTACATGTCATTTGGCATCCCAGATACCATCTCTTAACTTACGGAAACTTTCAGGCCCTGTGGTTATCCCTTCTTTTATTCCCTGGGCTAGTTTAGCATAGCAAGCAAGGCCTTCCACCATCCCCTTGCCACTTAGCTTTTCTTAAAGCGATATTGTTCTCTGTGTCCACACCTGACCTTACCCAAAGTCCCTTTGAAAAACTACAGAAGTGCAGCTGATTTTTCATTTTATGGACAAATCAATTGTACTGGGTAATAGGTTTGTGTTTAATGATTCATGGTAAATATATTAGGTTTAGAGAAAGAACTAGCAGGACCGAACGAGGCAGAGAGTCAGGAATCAGTTTCACTCTGATGAGCATGACCTTGAAGGCATCCCTTCCACCCTCATTTTGTTGATCATTGCAAATGATAGGAAAATTAATGACTTGAGTATTTTATTTTTGAATAACTCTTAAGAGTGTCTGAGCTCAGCGTGTGCTATAAAGAACTTCACGCTTTGGTATTTGGTTTAAGATGGGTAATCAATAGCTTAGAAGGTTAAAGAAAAATCAGCCTTACGTAATCTTATCCCGAAGTCACCTGTATTCTTGCTTCACTCTTCCTTTGCACTCATCACAGTTCTCAACCATTAACATGGAAGTCTTGGGCCCAGCTAGCGGCCTCTTGAGATTTCAACTTTCCATGGAGATCTGTGTCCAAGTTCAGAGACAGTACTTATAAATTTATCAATCTTATGAGCATGTAATGTGTTCTCTTTTTCCCAAGAACATAATGAATCCATTTCTTCTTCCACATGTGTTTAGTGCTATTAAACACATCTTCCACTTCTTTTTTTTTAATTAAAATTTTTTTTTCGTAAAACCACAGGTTTAAAAATATGTGGTTGATGTAATTGTTCTGTTACCATTTGTGCCACCCCACTCCCCAAGGGCCAGTTATCATTGATAAGATAGATGTTCTCCAAACCTTATCCAAACCAGCACCGGTTACAATCATGGACTTAGTAGTTGGATTTGGGCTGCCTTTTACAAAAAGGAAGGGCTTTAAATGCAGCATGAAATTTCAAAACTGCATATTGTTGTTGGAAAGCATATTTAATCAAGAATTTGCCTTAGTAAATTAAGAAAACCCATGCTGCCATTCTTTGGCAGGGTAACAGTTGGCCTCGGGATTTTCAAAGTTGTAGTAACTTAATCGTCTTAGCAGTTCCCAATATAGTTACCTAATTCTTTTTATTTGTTTTATTTCTTCCTTGACCATCTGATCAGATTTTTTTTGTTTTAAAAATTATACATGCTCCTATTTTTTTTTTGATTTGGAAAGTACAGAAAATTATAGAGTAGCAGGAAAAAACAATCACCCAGAATGCCACTGCTCAGAGGCAAACCATAATGAAGAGTTTTTCAAAATCCTGTCCAGTCTTTAGACAATATTAAGAATATTAAAGTCTTATGTACCATTTGTTGCAAATAGTTTGCCAGTCCTTGTATGTGACCTTCTGCACATACGTAATGCACAGAGTTTAAAGCACCAGAGCTTATTAGCTTATTGTGAAAAAGTGAACCCTGACTACACCCTTCCCCATTCCTTTCTGCTCTTGAGAAACAACTATTGATACTTTAAACTCTTTTAACTGAGTCTTTAGTGCTAGTTTTCATATCTTTGAATGACTTGCTTGTGTTACTTCCTCTTGGATTTCCCCGGCTTTAGGCATTGTCCGCTGACATCCTTCTGTGAACGGGAGGATTTAGGTCTTTCACTGGAGCCCACCTGCCACCACACAAGCACTCTCCTCATTCCCCATCCTCTAAACTGGGTGTGTGTTGTTTAGCGAGTCCTAAATCAGTACTCACTGTTTTCATTGTTGACACTAGTAAATAATAAAATGGCAGCTGAGCCATTACGATAAGGTTTCCTTTCCTGTCCATCTTTTTGTTTTCTTTGTAACAAATAATTGTCTTGTTTTGTACATGTATTTTCATGCTTTTCTGTGATCCCCAGGTTGTCTCAAACTCTTCTCCAGTTGTGGAAATATCCTCTCAGTGCCTCCAGACACATTAGGTATTCTGTCAATGTTGAGTTGCTGAAGTCTGTCCTGGGCCTTCTTGCCCATTCCCTCTGGGCTGGTTGCGTTCAGCATCCCGCTCAGATATGCCTTGGGAGCTCCCTTCACTCTGTTCTGTTTGCTCCCACTTCCTGCATCCCGTGCTGTATTAGTTTCCTGTTGCTGCTATAACAACTTACTACAAACTTAGTGGCTTAAAACAATGCAGATGTATTGCCCTATAGTTCTGGAGGTCAGAAGTCTGAAATGGGTCTCGCTGGGCTAAAGTCAAGGAGTCGGCGTGGCTCTTCCGGAAGCTCCAGGAGAGAATCCATTTCCGTGCCTTTTCCAGCTTCTAGAGACCACCCGCATTCTTTGGCTCATGGCTGCTTTCTCCAACTTCAAAACCAGCCTTATAGCATCTTCAAATCTCCAACTCTGTCTCTCTTCTCTCCCTCTTCCACTCATAAGGACCCTTGTGATTAAACTGGGCCCACTTGATGAATCCAGGATAATCTCCCCATCAAAAGATCTCTTTTTGTGATGTTAAGATACCATATTCACAAATTCTGCAGGTTAGGACTTGGACATCCTCTGTGGGAGGGCCATTATTCTGCCTTCCATGCATACCTTTCTCTTTCCTCAGCCTACTGAGAAAAGGTGCATGGGATGGAAATTTTCTGAAATATTGCATTTCTGAAAATGTCTTTATTCTATCCTTGATTAATTGTTTGACAGGATAAAATTCCAGATTGGGAATCTGTATTAATCAGTAGAGGCTAGAGTGATGCAAGATCTCAGTGGCTACACACATAAGAGTTTACGTCTTGCTTATATAAGACCCTCAGTGAGTCCAGTGGGTCCACTGGTTCTTAGGGAAGCACATTTTAGGAGTTCACGAAGGGATTTGGGCTGTTTCCATCTCATGGCTTCACCATCTCAACTTGGACCTTCATGTCACTGTGGCAGGGCAGACGGGAGCTGGGTGTGTGCGTGAAGACTTCTCATTCCTTCATCCTGGAAATGACACGTGTCACTTATGTCAGCAATCTGTTGGCCAGAACTGGTCACAAGGCCCTGCTCAAGTGCAAGAGGGCTGAGAAATAGAGCACATGGGTGCTGTGAGCATTGTGTCTCTGCCTCAGAATCATTTCCCCTCTGAATGTTAAGGTCCTTCTCCACTTTAGCTTCTGGTATTTCTATTGAGAAGGCTAACTGTTGGCCCATTATATGAAAATATAGTCTGTCTCTATTGCAGCCTCTTATGCCTAGTATTCTAAGATTTTATAGTTTTGTGCCTAGTATGTGTCAGTTTTCAGGTACTATTGTTGATACTCAGTGGACCTTTTGATCAGGAAACTGATATCCTATTCTGGGATATTTGCTTGACTTTTCTCTCTCTTTTTTTCAAATAAATTTATTTATGTATTTACTTATTTATGGCTGCGTTGGGTCTTCATTGCTGAGTGCGGGCTTTCTCTAGTTGCGGCGAGCAGGGGCTGCTCCTCGTTGCAGAGTGCGGGCTTCTCATTGTGGTGGCTTCCCTTGTTGCGGAGCATGGGCTCTAGGCACGCAAGCTTCAGTAGTTGTGGCATGCGGGCTCAGTAGTTGTGGCACATGGGCTCAGTAGTTGTGGCTTGCAGGCTGTAGAGCACAGGCTCGGTGGTAGTTGTGGCTCACGGGCTTAGTTGCTCCGCGGCATATGGGATCTTCCTGGACCAGGGCTCGAACCCATGTCCCTTGACTTGGCGGGCGGATTCTTAACCACTGCACCGCCAGGGAAGCCCTTGACTTTTTTCACTGATGATTTCTTCCTCTGCATTTTCTCTTTCTGGATCTCCTCTTATTTGGATGTTGAACCTCCAGAACTAGTTGTTTATATTTCTTATCTTTATCCCTGCTATTTTTTATTTTCTTTGTGTTTTTGCTGTACAATCTGGAAGAGTTTCTCAACTTGGTCTTCCAACTTTTCTGTTGAGTTTCTTCTTCATTGTTCTCATATTTTTAATGGCCGAGAGCTTTGTTGTTACTCTTCTCTGAATGTTCTTTATTATAGCATTCTTTGGTTTCATAAAGGGCCTTTGCATTTCTTACAAAAGGTTATTCCAAGATGTTTTACCTTTTTGTGGTTGTTATTTTGAATGGAACATGTTTTCTACTATGTTTTAAATTGACTGCTGTAATACTGAAAAACTATTGATTTTGTGTGTTATATATACTCACGTTACTGAACTTTTTATTTCAATACTTTTTCAGTTCTTCCTCTTTTTCTTGATAGGGATTCATGTAACAGACAAACAATATTCATTTTATCTCCTTCTACCTAATTCTGTTTCAAGCTTTATAACATTATCCAGAATAATATTAAGTAATATAAAGTCCATGAGGGGGACTGGGTATTCTCACCGTGTCATCCACATTTATAAAATGTCCCTGGCACACAGTAGCACTCAGTAAATATTTGTCAAATCAATGAAGGGTGGTTATAAAAGCATCTCTGTTTTGTTTGAAATTTTAATGATAATGCTACAAGTGTTTTATTACTAAGTGTAATTTTGACATTTAGTTGAAGATAGATATTCTTTTTTTTTTTTTTTTTTTTTTTGTGGTACGTGGGCCTCTCACTGTTGTGGCCTCTCCCGTTGCGGAGCACAGGCTCCGGACGCGCAGGCTCAGCGGCCATGGCTCACGGGCGCAGCCGCTCCGTGGCATGTGGGATCTTCCCGGACCGGGGCACGAACCCGTGTCCCCTGCATTGGCAGGCGGACTCTCAACCACTGCGCCACCAGGGAAGATAGATATTCTTTATCATGTTAATGAAATATTCTTAATTTTCTGGCTATTTAAGAATCATGTTCCCTTTGTGACTTGTGCCCTTGCACTTAGAAACATGTGTTGAATTGAATTAATTCACTTTAATTTTAACGGGGGGGAGATAGATATATTTGATAGTATAAACAGGAACTTTTTATCAGTGTTTGATTTGTCTTATCTTTACGGATGACCTGGAAGAGGAAATGCTCAGAAAAATCTCTGCTTTACAGGTACTCTAGTCTTTTGGGGGGAGCGGGGGTTGAGGGCTAGCCCTGAACCACAGGACTATCTGCTAAGCCCAGTGCATTTGTCAGCTATCACCTAGGGGCTTCTACCTAGTACGATGCTGCAGCCCAAAGAGGCCATCAAAATGTTGGACATCCCCCAGCAGAGATAGTAGCTGTGCCCTGTGCAAGCTATGATTTATCTATACCCGAAAGATTATATGCAATTTTCATCAACAAACAGCAAAAGAGGCATAATTGAGCTGGAGTACATCCAGAGAGTAACAACTAGAATGATCTTGGAAGGAAGAAGAAAATACTAAATTGATTACGATTCTTGTCAGGAAAGACATTGGTATGGGAAAATGATCAAAATCTATAAAGCCAGAAGGAGTATATGTTTGAAGTGAATACAAAACTGTTCACCAAGGCCTTGAACACATCTCTGGTCTGAAATAAATAGACACAATGCCCCGCAAATCTTAAATAGGGTAGGTCAAAGATACATTGAAGAATATTGTGCTTCTTATGGAGATAGTAAACCCCTGGATTTCATTTGCCCAGTTGACAGTGCAGGTCAAAACTATAAATCTGTCCTCATAAAAGTTTATATAATTCATGGATGACAAAGCTATACTGGATTAGGTCGAGAACAAGGTCTCTTGGAGGGACAGCCTAATGTTTCAGAGTTGATGTTCTTGAATCCAGGAAGATCATGCTCATTTTATATATAGAAAATGAACATTCTTCTTTCCCCAATTAGAGTATCGTTTAGTAATTTTTGACTCTTATTTACAATTTAGTCATTATTGATGCCTGTCTTTAAATCATTCACTGGATTGCTACTGTTCAGATTACCCATCTTGTAGGGCTCTGCTTATATCCTACACCTTCAGCGGCTGCCCTAGCTGGAGACCCTGTTGTGTGAATACTTTAGAACAAGGTGTTTGAAGATCCCGGTACCAGCCCAGGCTCCAGGTCTTACTAGTTCTCAGACCTGGCAAAAGCCAACTATTCTTTCCGAGTTTTGTTTTTCTCGTTTATAAAATGGAAATAATGATTTTCCTGTATTCTTCACATTGGCATTTTTGTGAAAGGAAATAATGTTTTTGTAAAAGTGCTTTGGAAGCTGTAAGGTGCTGGCTATGTCACTAATAGGTCAAGATGGGGATGGCCTGTTTCCCGAACCTATAAGCCCTCAGGGAGCTGCCTGTCTCTTCTCAGGTTCCTGAGGGGAACCCCCTCCAACAAATGAACCCCAGTGTGGCCTGCTGCTCTGGTGAGCTGGCTTGACTGTGGAGCTACAGGGTTCTTTTGGCCCCTGAAGCCTAAAGCCTAGTGAAGGGCAGAATGAGTGACAGCCTGACAGCCCTCTTCCAGGCTCACACTTTCATCTTGACCTTGAGCTTCTACCATCTGAAGGTGACCTTTTATCACGTCACTCATCTGACAGTGAGAAAATGTAGAGAGGGAATGATAGCTATTTTCCCAAGACCCAGAGCACAGCAGAACCAGCAGGACTCTTCCCATATCCTTTCCCTGCGGCCGTGTCCAGACTCCCTCTTGGCCTTTTTTTTTCCCCCAATAAGGGAAATTGGGAACCATTTACTTATTTCACTATCTATACAGAACATAAGAGAAAACGAGCAATGCGAAGGAGGCCAACAACAGGAAGAGGACAGGATAGGGAGCCAAGTGGAAGATGACTTTAAAAACCTTTATATTGTCCCCTGAGAGCATTATTTCTTGCCACCATGGCCTAATTTTGTCCTTGAGAAATACATGACCTTAGGATTCCTCCTCCTCCATGAAGAAGAAGGTAGTCTTGAGCTCCTGTTAGAGATCATAGTGTGCAAAACTATAAAGCACCACAGATGTTAATTATGATCTTATCATACTCTCCTGTAACAGTAGATAGCATACACCATTATACTTTGTACTGTTACCTGCGTGAATATGTTTTTGTCTCCCCAACTATATTGTAATTCCTTGAGAGCATGGAACATGCTTTATACATCCCTTTTGGTTTAATGGATATGTACTGGTTATATGTACCTAGAGGAATCCTTTTATCTGGCGGTCAGAGGTATCCAATGAGCTTGCCAATTACATAAGCTGTATCCCGCGTGGTTCCGTGGTGCAGCGCTAGCTTAGCACGGTGCTGTGGAGTATTCATAATCAGAGGTGGCCTGGAATGGCGGGTGCTTCTTGCCTGGACTCACTTCTTTCTCCAGCTTTTATTCTCATGCCTTTCCCACTTTTTTCCTCCCCTCTTCAAAACTGGATGCCCCTCTTGCCTTGGACCAAAGGAATGTCCCGTTAGAAATATATGTCAGGGCATTAAGGGAAATGTGCAGACTCTAGTTGGATGAGGAGTTCAGGTCCCTGGAATTCAAATTCTAAGAATTTGATTCTGTGCTACAGTTTAACTGCATCGTGGGTAAAAATATCAGAAGAGGAAAAAATAAGCTGATCTGGGTTTGTCATTCGTCTACTTAACAGACAAGTTATGAGGGTTATCCAGTAGATGTTTCTAAAATTACGCAATTTGTTGAGGTTAACAGGTGGTCACTGAGGAGTGATACTGTTAGTGTGTTTGCCCTTGTGACACAGTGGTTGAGAGATCAGCCTCTAGAGCTTAGTGAACCTGCATATGCAGATTAAGACTCTGCCTCTTACTATGTCACTTGGGTCCGATTTCTGAATGTCTGTTATTCAGTTTCCTCCTCTGTATAATAGAGAGAGAAGTCCCTACTTGATGGAGTTGCTAAAAGGGTTGGTTGAAAGAAACCATATAAAATGCTTAGCACAGTCCTAGTACAATTTACATTACCTAAGTTGTGTTCCCTAATGCCACTAATTGATGAACTGTGTTTTACTGGATCCTGATCTGAATTGCTAAATATTTGTAAATATTATTTTAACAGATGTCCATCTATAATATCCGTTGAGGCCTTTCAGGGTAAAGTTTTAAATAAATTTGTTGTGGCATTTGGTTCAAGCCAGATCAGCCTGCTTAGCCAGGTTTTTTTTCCCTAGCAGAGGTGTTTTTTGTCATTGAGCAGTTTTAATAGGTATACATACTATATTTTTAAGCATTGATACACTGGGATACGTTTATAGCTATTGTTTTATCCAGTCAGAAATGTAAAGGGCTACTTGGTTATTGGTATGTACTCAGAGCCAATTAGCACTTTAGTGAAGTGTCCCAGAGAAGAATAATTTCATTTCCATATCCTGGACTTTTGAGGGTGTATTTCTTTTATCTTGGTGTGTGTGGAAGTCAACCATTGTTATCCAGAATGATAAGAGTTTCTATTTTATTTATTGTATTTGATTTTTTTACTTATGCTTTTCATATTTTGAGTGTGTATTCATAGACTTATAATTTTATATTTTAATTATAAATATCAAATTTCTTTTGACTCGATGTGAACATGAGTAATTTGAATGAGTGAGTTATACGGACAATATATTTTCAGCCGCATATATATAATTCAAAAAATGCAAATGAAAGATGAATTTTCCCTTATTTTAATTACCAAATAATTTTGTAACATTTTGGAATATAATATTTGAAAAGAAGAACAATTTTTTACAGCATCACAAAAAGGCTGTTGATGAAAATACTAAATCGTCCCTTTACGGGATGTCTAAGAACTTAGATTATTCCATCAGTTCACATGGATTTCATTCGTTAACCTTAGCAAAAATATTTTCAACAGTTTACTCTTAATCTAATTATTTACAGTTCATGTTATGGTTGTATGATCCTTAAATACTTAACAGCTCAAAGCCACGAATCACTCAAAATTAAGGATTATAGAGATGTTTATTCATACATTTTTTTGTATATATTCTATATTTCACAATTTTAAAAGTAGAATTATCTTTTTGTAACACTTTAAGTGTTATATGAGTATAGTGTTTCCAATATTATTTTATTGCAAATTGTATTTATCTTATAATGTTCTCTTTAAGAATAAATATATTTTAGTGAAACGTCTCTATTTTGTCAGAAGCTCAAATTTAACCATAAGTAATTCAGCTTTTTTATATTTAAGAAGCTCTGGTAGTAATGGATGCTAAAGTACGTAAATGAGTAGTGCTCTTGTGCTTTTGGCCTTGAAAAGTGTGAACAAGAGTTCCAGGGCTTCCCTGGTGGCGCAGTGGTTGAGAGCCCGCCTGCCGATGCAGGGGACACGGATTCGTGCCCCGGTCTGGGAAGATCCCACATGCCGCGGAGCGGCTGGGCTCGTGAGCCATGGCCGCTGAGCCTGCGCGTCCGCCAACGGGAGAAAAAAGAGTTCCAAACGATCCACCAACAGCATAGAGAGAAATGCTCTTCCTATTTCTCAGAAGTCACCACATAAAACATAGAAAAAGAAATGGTTTCCTAATAATTGTGCTAATGGCACTAAAAATAGATGGTCGATTTTTTAAATGTATGATTTAATATTCTTCCATATATGTATATATATAAAAGGATTGAAAATTTCCATCTCACTCTAAAGAGCTTTACTGGTATTTCATTTCAGGTGTCCAGAGGAGGTTTGGGCAAGCAGTTTTTGTCATTTTGTTTTTGTGTTTGCAGTGGAGGCTGTAGGTCCCTAGCTACCGAGAAGCTCTCATAATCTGCATTACTCGCGCGGTGTTGTTTAGCAGTGCCGCCCTTGGGACCGCACGTTAGCAGAGGGGGCGTGTGCTGGTAGACCATCTCCATTCTCACTTAGAAAATTGCCGACCTCTGCTTCTGCCTTCTAAGTGATTACTTTGCTATGGTCGAAGATTTATCTTTCCTGTCAAGAAAAATCTTTTGCTAGATAGAAATTCCTCAAGTACTTTTCCCCCATCAAAAATGGTGGCAGATGTGATGGGTTCAGATGACCAGATAGGCAAGTTCCATTTTCACAGAATCAATAGTGCATCCTATTTTAAAAATTATTGTCTTACTTATGCAAATGTAGAAAGAACTAACAGAGCTTACTGAAGAAGAGCAATAGGCAACCGTTCTGCTTTATTTAGAGGGGAGGGATGTTATCTGCTGTTTATTTAATGATTTAGAAGTTTGTTTCCTGTTGATGGAGCCTAGAACTAATTTGATTGAGTTGGGAAACAGATAAATTTAACAATCAAAATAGATTCTTTAAATCTTCTAAGGTAACCTTGAATGATTTTTGGACCCTCCCTCTTACCTAATGCCCCCTCTCCTTCCTCCAGAGCTCTGTTCCAGGTGTGAATGGCAATTTAAGCCATCTCCATCCTCATACCAGAGCCCACCTCTTCTTTAAGGCACAACCACAGGCTCACAACCTTAAAGAAAGTTAATGAAATTAACTCAGAACTGTTAGACGGGCCCCTCTCTCCCACTTTCTCCATCAGTCAGAGTTAGTTCAACTTTCTAGTAAATTTAAGTATATATACGTATCCGTATACTATACATACCTGTAAAAGGTGTGAGGTTGGGTGTGCAAAAATGTAGCATTTTAGATTTTTTCCTAATATAAGTAAACCTAGCACAGGAATCCCCATTTCACCGATGACAGAAAGGTATCTCAGTTTCTTCCAACTGAAATCAAATTGTCAGGGGTCTCCCCTTCCCTTTCCTTTCATCCCTTCTCCTTGTGGCTGATCAAGTTCCCTGGGGGTTTTGTGTGACCTCAGCGGAGTGACACCTTGTCCAGATGCTGTCTTCTCTCTGGGATCGTCCCAAGTCACCAGGCCTCATCTTGGTTCCAGCCTGTTGCTTCTCCATCTGAGTCAGCTGACCTTGGCCTCACCAGAGCCTCTGATCAACAAGCCCATGTGTGCTGCATCTTCCTTGTCCTGAGCCCAGCTCCCTCTGGCCCTGTTTCATAGCTTCAGAAAAGCCCCAGAAGACTTCTCGTAGTGACCTGTCCCAGGACCATGTCTCTGAGTAGCTCCCTAGCCCTCACCACCTTAAAGCTCAAGCTTTGGTCTGAAGCCTGGCCTCTCGATGTGGCCTAGAACCTCCGAGGACACATCTGTGAGGCCAGCCCCTTGTCCTCTGGGATTCCCACAAATGATCTGTGGTTTCTGTCAACCTGACTCTCCCCAAACCACTTGGCTGGGGCCCAGACCTTTTCCTAGGGAGCCAGACAGCTTCTAAGATCTAATCTTGACCCTCTTCATCCTTATCTCAGTGGCCAACTAAACCTTTATCGCCTTTTGGGAAGGAACTAACTCTTACTGTATTCCTTCACCAATCTTTGATTTTGTTGATAAACTTGATGTCTTCTTCCTTCAGACTTTGCCTTTTAGAATTCCAAATCACTCTTCCCTCGATCACTTAGGGTTGGAAAAATTTGGCTTTCAAAGCAAATAGCTTTCTTAGTAGGTCACAACTGAAATCTTAGAAGCTCAAAAGAGAAACATAAAATAAAAAGAAATTCTCAGGAAAAATAATCAGGTCTGAAACTGAAATTGTCTTCTTTTTCTATATTGTCTCCTTTCCTTTTTACTTACCTGTTGGTCTTTTGTTCTTGTTTTAGTTGCTTTATTGGTTCTGTGCTTTTTTGGGGGGCAGGGGGTGGTAGAGAAGACAGTGGTCAACTGCCTCAAAAATTTTTAGCAGCAAAGAGATGAGAATTTAAAAATAGATTCAAATGCCCCATCTATGGGTCTTTTTTTATGGCACCTTGTTTGTTTTTTAAATTTTTGGCCACACCGCACGGCATGTGGGATCTTAGTTCCCAGACCAGGGATCGAACCCGTGCCGCCTGCATTGGAAGGTGGAGTCTTAACCACTGGACCGCCAGGGAAGTCCCTGTGGCACCTTGTGTGCATTTCCTGATTTCATTTAATTCACTGGAAAATATATCAATGAAAATTTCAATTCATGAATTGTTTCTTTTCATCTCAGAGCTATGTATCAGATGACATAAAACAGCATGTAACCATAACAGAAGCAAAGGACAAAGGGAGAGCAAGGTGGCATCACTGCATCAGTCCTGAGCTGTTTCATTAAATTCTGTACTTTGGGGGATTTCAGGCCTTGCTGTTGTTAATCCGTAACTCTAACCCTGTGGTGTATAATTTAAGAGAACGCAAGGATCAAGGAGAAGCAAGTCTTATCTCCGTTGCCTTTGCTTGTAATGGCTGCCATAATTTATCCATAGGGAGAAACAAGCAATTGGAAAAATTCCTCTCTGGCCGGCCAGAACCTGTTCATAGTTTGTTTGGCAAGAAATGAAGCTAAAGAGTTATCAGGTGTGGTAGATTAGCCCTGAGAGTCTGTTTTATTTTTATCTTTCCATGAATCACCCTCTGAGAAGCACAGAGGATGGCACTTAAAAAAGAAAATCTCTTTGGAGAATAAGTACTTAATTCTGTTGCAGAATGCCAACTAGATGGTCATTTCACAATGCACTGTTCACTGCACATTATTTCAGAGCAGATGGGGACACCGACGTAGTTTTCTGAAAGATCGGGTATCAAATGATAATATGCATATGAATCAAGGGGAATCTTGTTAAAATGCAGTAGATCTGGAGTGGGACCCGAGATTCTGCATTTTCCAACATGTTCCCGGGTTACAGCACTACTACTGGTGCCTGGTTTCACTTTACACAGCGAAGTCTTAACTTAGGTGTTTCAAATAGCTTTGTGCAGAAATTTCTTATTGAATTAGTGGAGCCAGTAGGGACTTGCAATGCCGGTGTTTTTTACGGCCCCCTCAGCTTGTCATCATTAAAGAAATTGCACCTGGAAACCAAGAGTTTAAGCGAGGATAATCTGTAAATGCTTTGCTATGGCCAGAGCAGCACCTGTGCAAACACCCAACCTGAATTGGTTCTGATGTTCTGACCCACCTGTTGGAAGCGTTGCTTGAAGAATGCCTTTTTTCTAGAGCCACTCCACCTGCAGGACTCCCTTCCAGAACTATATAAAACCTTGTAATTACATGAGCAAGCAATTTCTGCAGCTGTGCAGTCTTATAGGGACCAGAAAACTGCTGTGAGGATTGGGGTGACCCAAGAAACCAACTGGATAAGAGTAGATGTAATTATGCTAATTCATCAAAAGATAATTTCATTTTCAGTGATGAATGTCCCTAAAAGTTTTGGACACATGATAAGAAGGATTTTCAGAGGAAAGCCATAAGCAGTGAGTAGTTTATACATTTCCTGGGATTTTGATTCCTTAATGTGAAATCCTGATTCCAATGCTTTGGCTTTCCTATGCCAGTTCAAATAAGCTTCTGATTCTATTAATTATTGTTTCTGTAGAGAAGAATCTGCCATATTAGAAGAAAATTGCTTCAGTACTCATACCCCAGTTGCACCAGTTACCAACACACGAGGCTGTGGACTGATTGTTTGTGTCCCCTCAAAATTCATACATGAAACCCTAATCCCCAGTGCGGTGGTATCTGGAGGTGGGGCCTTTAGGAGGTAATTAGGAAATAAGGGTGGAGCCCTCATGAATGAGATTAGTACCCTTATAAGGAAGAGACATGAGAGAAATGATATCCCTCTCTGCCATGTGAGGATATAGCAAGAAGGCAGCCATCTGCAAAGCAGGAAGAGAGCTCTCACCAGGAACCCAATCAGCCTATGGTGTGGTCTTGGACTTCCCAGCCTCCATAACTGTGAGAAATAAATTTCTGTTGTTTAAGCCACCCAGTGTATGGTATTTTTGTTATAGCAGCCCAAACTGACTACGACACATGGTCTGTTTTATTTCCTATATATCCTCAAATCCCCCACCTCGTCCTTGGATTGTTTTGTATCAAATGTCAGATATCATGTCCTTTCATCTATAAATATATCAGTATGTATCACTACAAACATGTATATAAGAACTTTAAAAATATAATTGCAATACCATTATTACAACTTTTAAAATTAACAGGAATACCTTAATATTATCAGAAATCCATATGGCATTTGCTTTTCCCTGATTGCCTCAAAATGTTTTCTGTTGGTTTGTTCAACTCAGTATCAGAGGAAGTTTCTATACACTGTATTTATTGATATGTCTCAAATCTCTTTTTTTTTTTTTTTTTTTTTTTTGCGGTACGCGGGCCTCTCACTGCTGTGGCCTCTCCCGTTGCGGCGCACAGGCTCTGGACGCACAGGCTCAGCGGCCATGGCTCACGGGCCCAGCCGCTCCGCGGCATGTGGGATCTTCCCAGATCGGGGCACAAACTCGTGTCCCCTGCACCGACAGGCGGACTCTCAACCACTGTGCCACCGGGGAAGCCCTCTCAAATCTCTTTTAATGTGTAAATTCTTTGTCCTTCTTCCTCACCCGACCTTGCTATTTATTTTGAAGAAACTGAACCATTTGTCTTCCTAGAGTTTCCTACATTATGGATTTTGACGATTGCATCCCTGTGGTATTACAGAACATATGACTCTGCTTTCTGTATTTCCTGTAAATTGGTGGTTAGATGCAGAGGCTTACTCAGATTCCAATTCAGTGTTTTGGTAAGAATACATTATAGGTGGTGCTGCATGCTTTCCATTGCATCTCATTAGGAGACATACACAATGTCTGGTTTTATCTCTTTTTTTGCTATATTGTTAAATACAGTGTTATCTTTCATATGAGAGTTCAGAAATCTGAATCAAAGTTTGATGCCATCTTTGATAAGTGAAATATGGTATATAGGACTAAATATATAACATGTAATTATATATTTAATATACATAATATAAAAATATATAAGATTAAATTGGGCTACATATAATAAAAAAGACAAAATAAAAGTGGTCTATTCAGGAATAGAAGTTTGTTTTCCTTGTTTATGAAATAAGTTCAAAGACAGGCAGTTCTAGACTGGCATCACAACTACATAATCATCAAGGAGCCACTATTTTTGTGCATGGCTTCCATGCTGAAGATTGCCTCATGGTCCAAAATGGCCACAGAAGCTCCAGACATCACATGTGCTTCTCAGGCTGGTAGCAGGGATGGAGGCAAGGAGGTAGAAAAAGAGCCTACCTCCCAGCTAAGTCAGTCTACTTTAAGAAGCTGTCCCAGAATCGCAACCAGGGAATTCCGTATATTTCTAAATAGTCACCCATAACTTCAAGGGAAGCAAGAAAAGTTGTTCACACAGCGGAAAGCTGTCATAATATTGATAAAGTGTTCAAAAGATCTCAGACAGCCACAAATGATAAATGTCCATTACGTATAGTATGGAATTGTATCCTAGTGCAACCCACTATTATGTGAACATAATTACCAAATTCTAGAAAAAAAATATTGATCCAAATAGGTAAAAAAAAGGCATGCATAAAAATGCAGAGAAATTCTTAGCTAACATATTGCAGGCATATGATAGATTTTTGTTTTGTAGGACGAATTTGACTGATTTTATCCAAGAAAGCCAGGCTGAAGTGGGAACTAAAGTCAAATTTGTCCAAGAAAAGGAAGGATACTTCCAATTTGAAGGGTGGAGTGAAAGATGGTTTCCAGAAATCGGTACAGGAGGGTAGATGTGGGGGGAATGGGTGCTTAAGCCAGGTGTGGGGATGTAGGTATTATATAGATGTACCCACTGATGCAATGGAACACAGAACTAATAGCTTTTCTAGGAACTATGTTCAACAGACTCTCACATCTCTAAAGAGGATGTGCCTTTAAAAGGATGTGCCTTTTACAGAAATAAAAGCAAAAATAAACAAATGGGACCTGATCAAACTTATAAGCTTTTGCACAGCAGAGGAAACCATAAACAAAACGAAAAGAAAACCTACTGACTGGGAGAAAATATTTGCAAATGATGCGGCTGACAAGGGCTTAACTTCCAAAACATACAAAACAAACAACCCAATCAAAAAATGGTCAGAAAACCTAAATAGACATTTCTCTAAAGAAGACATACAGATGGCCAATAGTCATGTGAAAAGATGCTCAACATCGCTAATTATTAGAGAAATGCAAATCAAAACTACAGTGAGGTATCACCTCACAGTGGTCAGAATGGGCATCATCAAAAACATCTACAAACAATAGATGCTGGAAAGGGTGTGGAGAAAAGGGAACCCTCCTACACTCTTGGTGGGAATGTAAATTGGTGCAGCCACTATGGAAAACGGTATGGAAGTTCCTTAAAAAACTAAAAATAGAGTTACCATACTATCTAGCAATCGCACTCCTGAATATATATCTGAAGAAAACTCTAATTCAAAAAGACACATGCCCCTGCAGTGTTCATGGTAGCACCATTTACAATAGCCAAGACATGGAAGCAACCTAAATGTCCATCAACAGATGACAGATGAATGGATAAAAAAGATGTGGTACATATATGCAATGGAATACTACTCAGCTATAAAAAAATGAAATAATGCCATTTGCAGCAACATGGATGGACCTAGAGATTATCATACTAAGTGAAGTAAGTCAGACAGACAGAGAAATACAAATGTCATATAATATCACTTATATGTGGAATCTAAAATATGATACAGAGGGAATTCCCTGGCGGTCCAGTAGTTAGGACTCGGTTTCACTGCCGGGGCCCAGGTCTGATCCCTGGCCAGGGATCCTGAAGTTGAGCAGTGTAGCCAGAAATCAAAATTCAAAATTCAAAAATAAAATAAAATACGATACAAATGAATTTATTTACAAAACAAAAACAGACTCAGAGACATAGAAAACAAACTTGTGGTTACCAAAAGGAAAGGTGGGGGAGGGATAAATTAGGAGTTTGGGATTAGCAGATACAAACTACTATATATAAAATAGATAAACAACACAGTCCTACTCTACAGCACAGGGAACTATATTCAATATCTGATAATAAACTATAATGAAAAAAATAATAATAATGAAGGATGTGCCTTTGTTCCACTGAAACTGGAACGTTCATGTACTTGTATTTCCCAAGTAAGTGGTCTATTCAGCTGTTTTGTTAGGAACTTTGGAAAGGGAAAGAGTAATAGGTAAGGTGTATTGGGTGCTTACTGTGTACTCACTGTATTGGGTAGTTTACGACTAAACCTCACAGCCCATGAAATTGGTTCTACTATCAGCCCATTTTACAGATGGAATAAGTGAGGCACAAAGAGGTTAAGTAACTTGCCTAAAGTCACAGTGCTGGTAAGAGGTAGGCTGGAATTTGAACCCTGGCACCATGCTGTCTTGTAATAGATCAGTTGTAATACGTATTCGCCTTAAGTATTTTTTGTGAATTGCTAGAGGAAGCAAGAGGAGGTAGATGGGGTGTTGGCACTAAGTTTGTTTCATCATAAGTAGTGACACGGACAAGAGATCATCTGGGTTTCACAGTTGAGTGCAGACATGGCTCTGCGTCCTGGATGCTCCATCATCCGTGCTGGGAGGAGGGCGCTCACTCTGGCAGCTCTCAGCCCAGGAAGTTAATAGGAGATCTTAGACCCCAGAACTTGTGTCATCCTTCTGAACCCCCCTCCCTCCCTTCTACTGCTTCTTCGTTTCCTCCACCTCTGCGGGTGGTCTTGACAGGGGACGCCGTGGCCCTTCCCTGAGGCTGACCACATACATACCCCAAACACCTTGCACTGGAGCACAGCACTTCTTAGATTTTGCAGGCCTTAGATTTTGAGTTCGATGTTATGATTTGTATTTGGCCAACAATTGGCCATGAAATTCACTGACCAATAATTCTAATTGAGCTATTTAGCAGGAGACAACCTTGGTGGAAAAAACAGACTGGAGCAGAGGAAATGTTTTCTTGCTTGCCCATCACGTTGTCCAGTTAGGGTCAATCCCTCAAGCCCTCCCTCCCTCCCCACCTCCCTTCCCAGCTCCCACGACGTCCCCGTTCCTGTGCTCCTCTGATCTGAACCAGTAACACGGCCCAGGCTCCTGGGCAGCGTGTGAAGGGCAGAGGGGAGTGGAAGGAGGGAGGAGGAGACGGGTCCTGGCAGGGCCCCCAGGCGGCCTCTGTCACCCTGTGGGCTCCAGATTGGATCCCTGGCTTGGGGAGGAAGGACTGCTTATGATTCGAAGGGAGCAGCCCTCACTGGCTCTTCTGCCCAGACCTTGGCTCAGTTTTCTGGAAAATCTGCATCTCTCTCCTCTGCCAACATGTGTGCCCTCCTGTGAGAGCTGGGACCATCTTACACACCTGAATACCTGCATTTACTCCCATGCTAGTCCACAGAGGCTTGCACATAGCAGGTCCTCAGTAAATAATGAATAAAATGCATTAGTTATTATCATAGCCCTTGAACGCAGTAAAGCTGGAGTCACATAGTGACTGGATATAAACACACTGACTGATATCAAACCCCCAGCATTGCTCAGGATACCCCACAGCAGTGATGCTCAGACATCTGTGGATGTAGCCGTTACCTGTGAGCTTGTAAAAAAGATATACAGGTTCTCGGGCTCCAGCTGAGAGAGAGCCTGGTGCAGGGGCAGGCAGAGTGGAGCTTGGAGATCTGAATTTGTAACATATGACTCTAAAGCAGGTAGACTGTGGAACTCACCTTGAAATACAACCTAAGAAGCATTTCTCCATCTTTCTGACAACTGTGGCCTGCTGGTGCATACACCCTTTGCGACTGAGCCCCCACTTCCTTAAGAATGGAAGCTGAGTCCTCGTGCGGTTAAAAGTCCAGAAGAGCTTAGGGTTTGCTCAGAATAATCTGTAAGGAGGAAAAAAACCATTGCTCTATGATTGAATAATAACCTGGAACTAGTCCCAAATCAGTGGAACTTTGGTTTTCCATTCAGAATCTTCATTGAATGCCCTTAAGTGAGTTTTAAGGTACCATTTCCATGTAAGAAGCATATAAAGACTTGTTTTTTTAAGAGTAGGCTTGGAAGAGAAACATTTTTATCCTGTACTACGCATGTTATCTGAACTAATAGGTTTTCTCCAATCTTCCTCTGCTACTTCCAGCTATTGCATAGCCATTTGATTTAATATAGCGTCTAACGAGGCCCCCGTTCGTCAGTGGTTCTTTATCAGCCGGCGCCTGAATTTGTCTGCAGAGTGTTTTTTAAAAATTGGCCTACACGGTGCTTTTGATATAAATTTTATAGGGCCATCTTCTTCAGATTTTTCTTTGTCAAACAGAATACTCTCTTTTTTATTATTCTTACTTGCTTTCATATGATGATTAAAGTTTCACAGGAAATGTGTGATTGAGTTTGTATTTCCTAACAATTGGGTTGGCCAAAAAGTTCGTTCGAGTGTTTCTGTAACGTCCCGCCAAAAACCCGAACGAACTTTTTGGCCAACCCCATATATCTTATGATTAGGCTCAGACAGATGGCTCCTGCCATAGCTAACAGAACACCAGAAATCCGTCGATAGCCTCCTTACGGTGTGCATTTTAGCTCTGACTCCCTGTACCATGTCAGATCCCAAGCCTTGTACCTTTTTTCTTTAATTTATTTTTCTTATTAATTTAAAAATATTTTGTCCTGTTTTTAATTTGTGCTTCTTTGATATGTGGAAGATATCTTTATGAGCTACCTATCTTGTATCCTTTCTGAAATAAACTAGAATATGTGTAAATAAATATCGTTAATACGCATGAATAGAGAAAACTAAGATATTCATCTCTATTCATCCGACTTTTGGTTCATTTTGATTCACAGCATTATTTTTGCATGGACATCGCTATAGGTCTGTGATCCCTCCAGAGCACTCTAAGCTCTCCCAGAAAAATTAACTTGAGCCCCCTTGATATCCAGTCTCCAAATCACAAGTGTCCCCTACATACAGACGCCTCCTTCCACCCAGGCAGGATGTGTCTGTCTTCTCCCAGCACCCCTACCACCAGGGAGCACGCCCATCTCCTCTCCAGTGATGCTGTCTGGGACCCACTACCTCCTCACAGCAAGCCGGGAATCCTCCAACATGGCTGCCACTGCCAGTAATCACGCCAGCTCATCACTGTAGAAGTTCTTGCCGCCCCAGATCTGCTCCAGCCCAGCAAAGGGAAATGTTAGCTCACCATGGAGCAGGGAGAGCCTCTCTCTCTCTCTCCACAGTGTTCTCTGTGTAAGGGTGGTGTGTGTGTGTGTGCGTGTGTGTAAGGACACTTCTGGTGGTAGGGGCTGCAGACAGGTGGCAATGAATGCCTGCTTCTGTTACCGTGGTGAGTTCACAGTCTAATAAGGAAGATTTATATAAGGTTTTTCTGTATAATGAAAGAATCAGGCTAATAATATTATCCCACAAGTATCATGGCAGTTACGGCAAAATACAGGACCCGTAAGATTTCAGAATAGTTTGTCTTCTGAAGACAGTTACTCAGCAGCAATTTTTTCTTGGGGTTTTTCTTCTAAACATTTCATCATCATTGATAGAAGCAAGTAATCTTCATAATGGCCATTATTTTTTTTACATGTATCTCAGGTTTTATGGCTTTGGTGTCAGTTAAACCTTTTAGACTCTCTAGAGTGGCCCTAGGTGATTTCTGACCACTGTTGTCCATGAAAATAGCTTAGATTGAGTGTGAGGTCTAGAGTCAGGCAGACATAGGTTTGCAGACCAGCCGTGTATCTACTAGCAGTATGAACCTGGTGACTTACTGACCTCTCCAGGGTTTCCTCACCCGTAAGTTGAGGGTGACAGTAGCCCCACCTCATAGGTCTGGTGCGAGGGGTAAGTGAGGTCAGGCCCGTGGGCACAGAGCAGTCCGGCCACGTGCCCAGTGAACAGCCACCGAAGCCTCATGCCCACCCTGAGAGGCCCCATGGGTGCTTCCCCGCAGAGCCCATGACCTCCTCCCTCACACATCGTCTTGGAATCTCCTCAGGAGGCTTTATCTCACACATTAAAGAGAAAGCAATGTCAAGTGCTTCAATAGAAGTGCTTAAATATAGGTAGACTTTGTTTCGTTTTCAGGGGTTTCATGTTCTACATTGATCTTTAGCGGACACGTCAGTACTGTGAGTTTCTTGCTCCCAATTACTGTGACATTTTAAATAGGCTTTTGGATCTCACAGACCTCCTCCCCTCCAGCCTGTTCTCCACATTCTCGGCAATGTGGTTCTGGGCCTCCCCCAACCCCTTCCCGCTCTCTCTACCCTGGGCAGGTTTTCTTGTCTGTTTGCTTTTGTTTTTAATAGCCGCTGTGATGTCCTGCCTGCTTTTTTTAAAAAAGTGAGACTACGAATATTTAAGAGATGGTGATTGGAGACTTGTCTGGGTTATTTTTATCAAATCTCCATTTATACCTTGGCTGTGTTCCTATCAAGTGTGTCAAATGGACAGACAGCAGCCACGTGATCCCACGCCAGGGAGCCGTGGGGGGCAACATACCAGCTTGGAAGCTTTCCTCATTAGGCACTGCTGGCACCTAAAATAGTCGGCTTGAGAGTTAATTAGATGCAGTTCCTTGCAGAAATCTCAGAGGCATTTTCTTGATCGCACACGAGTCTATTAATTATTTCTAACGAGGAAGGTTTAAATAACATCAGTTAATGGCCAATTGCTGGTGGTAAGCAGCAGGCAGAATGAGGTATCCCGGGGTGAGCGTCACCCTCCTCCCCGAGCGGGAGAAAAGATCTCTGAAGACAGAGCTACTGACTCTGGGAGCCTGCAGCCCACTGGGGAAGATTAAATACCTGTAGATGCAGGACGGAATAACTTCGTGCCTGTCTGTGTCCCTGTGATTGTCAGTACAGTGGGTGAGCAGGAAATCCCCAGGAGCTGGAGAAGATGCGGGTGTTTGGGTCCAGCACAAATCACAAGTTGCTTTTCCTAGTGATTTTATAGCACAGACGGTGTTTCATGGGTCTCCTGTGAAAAAGTATTCAACCCCTATGGTGTGTCTAGGCTGGGACCCCACTGGCGAAGTTCCTTCTTCTCCAGGGGCCTTCGGTGCCTGGTATTTGGCCATGAACAAGGTATTGTGTTAGAGTGAAGCACTGCTCTCTTTCAGGTCCTCTTTTGGAACACACACACCTCTGGGGGGAGGGAACCCGCTGAGCCTTCAGCACTCCAGGGTGGACTCTTAGATCAGAAGCTTCCTGGGCAGGAGGGACTGAAGCAGCCTTGTGGGTGATGGGAGCATGAAAGGGGGGAGAGGACCTCCAGCATCCAGGCCAGTTATGGAGTGCCACCCGCCATGGTCTGGAGCCCGTCCCTCTGCAGCCCCATCTCCCTCTATCTTACTATTCCCACCATCCCCATCCAAGCTCTGCTTTCCTACTCTCCAGCCATGTGGGGTTAATCGTGTTTCTTAGGGCTGCTCCCACTGCTGCCTAGAGCATGGCCCCCGCACTGTCCCCCTCCTCCAGTGCCTGGATAATCAGAATCAAGACCAGTAACTTGGATACCTGACACGGCAAACAACCTCAGATTAGCGAAGGCATGAAGGGGAGAGGCGGAGGGTGGGCTGGAAGGCCTTGTGGTGGAGGAAGAGAGAGAAAATAGTATTTTTAAAAATTGAGATATTATTTACCATAAAATTCTCCATTTTATAGTGTACATTTCAGTGGTTTTTAGTATAATCTCAAAGTTATACAACCATCACCACTATCCAATTTCAGAACATTTCCATCACCCCAAAAAGAAGCTCTTTACCCACCATAGTCTCTTACCATTTCTCCCCAGCCCCCAGCCTCTGGCAGCCACTAATCTACGTTCTGTTTCGATGACTTGGCCTATTTTGGCCATTTCATATAAGTGGAAACATATAACACGTGGCCTCTTGTATCTTGTATCTGGGTTCTTTTACTAGGTCCACCCACACCTCTACAAATGACCCACTTTCATTCCTTTTTATGGCTGAGTAATATTCCATTGTATATATGTACCACATCTTCATTATCCATTCGTCTGTCGATGGGCATTTAGGTTGCTTCCATGACCTGGCTATTGTAAATAGTGCTGCAGTGAACATTGGGGTGCATGTGTCTTTTTGAATTATGGTTTTCTCGGGGTATATGCCCAGTAGTGGGATTGCTGGGTCGTATGGTAGTTCTATTTTTAGTTTTTTAAGGAACCTCCATACTATTCTCCATAGTGGCTGTATCAATTTACATTCCCACCAACAGTTCAAGAGGGTTCCCTTTTCTTCACCCTCTCCAGCATTTGTGGTTTGTAGATTTTCTGATGATGCCCATTCTAACTGGTGTGAGGTGATACCTCATTGTAGTTTTGATTTGCATTTCTCTAATAATTAGTGATGTTGAGCAGCTTTTCATGTGCTTCTTGGCCATCTGTGTGTCTTCTTTGGAGAAATGTCTATTTAGGTCTTCTGCCCATTTTTTAATTGGGTTGTTTTATGCTTAACTTTTTGAGGAACTGCCAAACTATTTTCCAAAGTGGCTGTACCATTTTACAATCTACCACCAAGGTAGGAGAGTTCCAATTTCTTCACATCCTTGCCAATATTTGTGATTGTCCATCTTATTAATTATAGCCATACTATTGGGTACGAAGTGGTATCTCAGTGTGGTTACACAATAGTTTTAAATAATTATTTAAAGTATTAGCATGTTCTATAGTGCAGAGATCTAGGCAAAGCCCTAGTCTTCCTCCTTAAATTTTCCTTGTTACGGTTCTAAAAATGATAGTCTTTGAACCAGTTAGGAATAGGCCCCCCCCGAATCCTTCCAGCACAGCCGTACAAATGCCTGGCTTGATGAGTAGGTGACATCTCTGTATAAAGAAAAGGTCATCTTCCCCTTCCTCATGCTGGACACAGCTCCTCACCCAGACTGGGGGCTTGGCCAGTGGGATGTGGGCTGGATTTCAGCCCTTCACCCCTCTTCTGCGGGTGCCTTTATCCAGAGCATGGTCTACACAAGTGTACTTAGCCTACACTTGGCTACTTTGAAGCCAGATTGACCTGGGCTCCAGTCTCAGGCGAACCCCAGCGCTGTGACTTTGGGCAAGTGATTTAATGTCCCTGGTCCTATTTCCTCATCAGTGAATCATAATGATAATAATAGAACCCTCTTACAGTATCGTGATGTTTAACTGAAATGAACTTTATAAAGCAACTCGCCCAGAGCCTGACAAATCAAAGTGCTTTTACAACAGTAGTTAATTTTATGTCTTGTCCTGAGGGATTCAGCACAGTATTATTTCCTCTGGAAGACTAGAAAACACCATAGCCCAAGGGTCAAGTCGGCCTTATATCATACCTCCCACAGGCTAAGAATGGTTTTTACATTTTTAAGGGGCTGTGGAACAAACAAAGAAGAATATGCAGTAAAGAAAATATGTCCTCTATGTCCTAAAATATTTCCCCCAATAATTGCTATCTGGCCCCTTACAGTAGAAGTTTCCAGCCCCTGCTCTGGAACCTTTTTCCGACAGCCCCCCTCCCCTCAGGCTGCCCACCCCTACTCCAGGGCTAGATGTTCCCACTCATGGCCCCAGTCACCTTGGCCCCAACTCCATCATAGCCTCTCACACAGAATCCCCCTCGAGACCACCAGCACCTTCTTTACCCCTGCATCTCTTGGCACATAGTAGGAAGTTAACAGACATTAGTTCAGGGAAAGAAGGGGGAGGGAAGGGGGGACACTGAAGAACAATTTTGTCAACTTCACAATTTTGCCTAAGTCCTGACGTGAGGAGACTGGCCCTTTAGTTTATCTGTCCTCCTATGCATTGCATTTTAGCTGAGCAGCACCTTTGGCCCCCAGTATGAGGGACACCATCCAGTAGTTTAGTTGGAAAGACATTCTGAATCCCCCCTTGGCTAATGTGCATGGTGTGGACTTCCTAGGAACACATTTCTCTGTGATACACAGCTCCCCTCTGGAAAGGAAGCTTGGCCTGTGGGGAACGGGTCCCTGTCCAATAGCCCTGTGGCCGCTCCCAGAGAGAAGGGACCGTGGCTTTCTTTCAACTAGGCAGCATGAATTCAGGATTTGCACCCTCTTGGACAAGGCTGGACTGAAAGAAGTTGTGAGAATGTGTTTGAGGGTCTAAACGAGAGAAGCAGGCATGACTCTGCCTGCTTGAGTCTATGACTTAGGGGCATTTTAAAAGAATTTCTTAAGCCTCTACTTATTTGTCTAATATTCATGCTTATGTTGAATTCCTCGTGCAGAAACAGATGACTTGCTTTTACCCTAGAGCTTTCACTGCAGTTTTATGGAATCAGCCGCGCAAACTATGTTGACATGATATACCTTCATTGTTTGGTTTCTTATATTTTAAACATGATTTTTAAAATTTATTTTAAGCTCTGTGTGTATGAGAGAGAGAGAGAGAGAGAGAGAGAGAGAGCGAAAGATTGATTTGTGCCCCGACCACTTGTCGCCTGAAGAAAGGCCAGAGGGTCTGAGATGAAAAGACGTAAGATGCGAGCAAGGCAGCACATGTTCAAGGGAGCAGATGTTCAAGGTGCTTTCAGGTATCTGAGTTGTGCAGTTTATAACTTTTGGTAAAAATGAGTATAGAATTTTTCAACGGACAAGGATGAATTCTTGAAAAGGAAGGTGCCGGACCCAAATGAAGGATTTGCAACTCATGATCTGTTAACTTTCTACCTAGAAAGAAAAGTAAAGAAAAAGAAAAGAAAAAAGAAAAGAAATCATTACACTTCCTAAGGTTTCCAACATACATGTTGTTTGCAAACATATTGACCAGTAGAAGGAGTAAAAGATTTTCAAGTCACAATTCTAAACAATTTATGTCAAAGCTTACCAAGCACAATATTACTCCTCTGAAACTTCAAAGGAAATGTTTATAAATTCCTGAAAAATAAAATTGCATTTTTATCCTTGGAGGCAAGTGATCCTCTGGATGAGATCACTCCCCGTGACGGACTCGAGAACATAGTTTGGCCTTGAGAACAACTCACAGAAGTAGGTCAAAAGTTGTTTATTGACCACATAAGTTTCCAGGTGCAAAGTATATACTTAATGCACTTACACTGAAGTTGGCGGGAGGGGACATGAGGGCTGAAGGACTCTAGCTGTGTTTCTGAGCAAATTAGTGTGTGTGTGTGTGTGTGTGTGTGTGTGTGTGTGTGTGTGTGTGTGTTGTAAGTAAACCTTACTCCTGGTAAAGGAGGAAGTCTTTACCATAACTGAGCAGATTAAAAACACTACAGTGAGTTACATTTGACAGGCTGCTGGTGCAGATGTATGTTTGTAACAAACGGGCTTCCTCATCCAAGCTACCTTTGACTTCCAACTATAAATATTTTATAAACTACCCGGAAAAGAGAGCACCCTGTTATGTGAAGGACTTATAAAGTTGAAGCACTTGAAGAAAGAAAGCAGGCATACTTTATGAGAACCTTTTCGGGGACATATTTCAACCTCCAGGTTCAAATGAATCTAAGAAAGTGAATATTTTTAGCTTGGCTATATTGTTACCTATGATGAAACCATGATTATATTCAGATGAGAGGAAGAATAGATATTAGGCAGGCAACAAGCAGAATCTGCCAGAGGGCTGGCAGTCATTTCAAAGTATCTTATGTGGTTGATAGCAGTTAGGTTTGAAAAAGCTATATGGTCTATTTTTATCTCCCAGTTCTTGGGCAGGCTAACTCTTAGGTAGATCCTCTCTTTTGGTAGTTAGATGGATCCCTGCCGGTCCAGGCCTGCACCCAACTTAGAAGCTATAATAGGAGAAAGATCTTGACTTTCAATAGACCTACAAAATCCTGAGATGGAGTCTCACTGGACATCCTTGGGTCAGGTGCCTGTTTCTTAACCGGTCACTATATTCGGTGGATGGATGTGCTGGTTGGCCATGCCTGATTAAAACACCTTCCCGTGAAGCAAGAGTTGAGGGTAGGCCTCCGGAATCCCATGAACAGCAGGGGAGGGAGTGATGCTCCAGAAAAAAATGGAGGTATTGTTGCTACAGGAAAGAAGAACAACTACAATTGTTAATTTTAATAAACTACTGTGAACTGAGTCAGGTTTGCAGGCAGTCTACCATGAGGTTGTGGATATGACTGTAGGCAAAGAAAGGTAAATCATAAGCTGATGCTTTAACAGTCAAGAGGGTAATGGGAATGCATTTTATTTGTTTGTTGATGGATTTATTTAATATTTTGCTCACCTTCAAATAATTTGAGGCTATTTATAGAAAATGTATCACAGAAAATGATAAAATATAAATGAAAACATATCAGGGACATGGAAAATATAAATTAAAATAGAAACTATATAAGAGAGACCATAAATTCCAAAAAATTGCTGTAGTTGAACAGCCTTTACTCTGAATTTCCTAGTAGCTAAAGGAAGAACGAGGCTGTAAGTGGTTGCAGAGTTCTCATTTTCCATGAAGCAGAAATATACTAGTTTTTCAGATAGTGAGTGGGATAGAGAGCATGAGTTTGGGGTTGAATACTAGCTTTGCAGTTGACCTTGGACAAATAATTTAATCCCACTAATTCTCGTTTTTTTCATCTTTTATGTGGGAGTACTTGTGCTCATGGTTTTGGGTTGTTTCACAAATTGAAGATAACTGCATATAAGATACCAACGAATAAGAGCCCTGAGATAAGAAAGAAATGAGAAAGTTAGGAAACAGTGTGGTCAATTACATCCTAATCACAAACACAAAACTGAATTACGTGATGCTGTATCTTTTTTGTTTGTTTGTTTTCGTTTTTGTTTTTGCGGTACGCAGGCCTCTCACTGCTGTGGCCTCTTCCGCTGCGGAGCACAGGCTCCAGACGCGCAGGCTCAGCGACCATGGCTCACGGGCCCAGCCGCTCTGTGGCATGTGGGATCTTCCCGGACCGGGGCACGAACCCGTGTCCCCTGCATCGGCAGGCGGACTCTCAACCACTGCACCACCAGGGAAGCCCAGTGATGCTGTATCTTATAGTGTCCCTTGATGACCGCCAGGGACATGATGACAAAATATCACTCAGTCAAAGCACCTCTTAATGGAGCTAAGAAATTATGCTCCAAAAAACAGCCTTGTGATGGCCTAACTTGGTCCAAGACAAAAAATCCGGAGGGTACAGAGAAATGATTGAGTCTGTTCTGCAAACAATCTTCCTTACGTATCATGTCCATCAGCGAGCCTTTTGATAGAGTTGAACAGAGAGCCACTCAATGATATAGTCCCTGATGGGGGCCTGGAGTGGAGGTGTTGGCGGATGTTAAGCCCCTGTGAGTCAGTGATGTAGATTGGTCATCAGGCCTCACTGAGACTCTGGTCCAGGATGAGGGTCATCCTGTGGGCAAGGACTAAATTTAACCCCACTGCTCCAGGAAAATCCCAGTCAGAGAATCAGCAATGGACTCTTAAAACTTCTGCCTCTTCCTCTCTATTCACTCTTCAGTTTTCTTAATTTTACCACATTTATCTGTCTTAACATAAACTCTCCTAAGAACAGTTTTCTTATTGCTTATTCCGGTCAACTTGACAATTACAGGGAAAATCAGAAATTTTATACCTGATGGGGACTTTCTAGCTGTTAAGACAGTTGTTGCTCTGTAAATTGTCTTCCTTTTTTCTCTTTCTATTAGATGGTAGAGTCTTGAGGGATGGCAAACATTCGTGTCAATTAAAAAATATTTCGGAAGATAATGATTTCTTTCATTTAGCAGTGTTTGATAGCCTGAATGTAATAACAGTTCCCTACAGGAAGTGGGATGCTTCATCTATCTTGTTGGGGATTTCTGAAAAAGCTGTTTACCCAGCACCAAGTAACAAGTGAAAACAAATAAAAACCAGCCTACAGATACTATGGAAATAGACGGTCCACGGTCAGATCCATGCTGATGGATTGGGTCAATACTGCATGCCACACTTGTTCAAAATTAATTCATGAAATTAATTTTATGAAAATTAATTTTCATAAAATTATGAACCAAAAAGTACAGCTTTTATGAAAAAGTTGTAAAAAGCCTCCAATATGTACGCAGTATGAAATTTCTTCATCTGAGAGCAATTTTTATTACCATCTCTAGCTAAAAATACCTTATGAATTCTAGATTCTTGCGTGGAGTTAATCTTCCAGCTCAAGTTCACCTTGTTGCTAATTCTCCATCTCATTTCAGCGCATGGGGGTTGATGTCATTTTATGTAGAAGGGGAATGTAGTTCATCTGTCCGCTTCTCCAGCTGTCAGCAAACCTGTGCCTGGGAGGAAGCTGCAGGGGTGTATATGGGCCACAACCAGCAAGTAGAGCCTTGTTGTTATTTAGAAACATTCTCCGTGTCTGCCACTCTTACTCGCTTTTCTGCAGCTGAGGAATGGGGTTTCATGAATGGGTGTTTGAAGAATCAAGAGCAATGGGGCCTTTGAGTCCTCTGTACAGCAGGCCCTATTGGTTGCTTACCCCACATTCATTTCCCCTCAGTCTCCTCTTCTTTAGCAGAAATCTGATTTTGCTCAAGTTTTACTCTGTGGGGAAGGTAATCCCATCCCCAGCTCAAAGGTGAATCATGAGTAATTTAAGCCTATAGTGGTTGTCTCATTTCGTTTGCTAATGGTTAGTTGAGATGTGGGCTGGTGGCTTAGATCTGACCAAGGAAACATGAGGGGAAATTTTCTCAGGACCTTCTAAGTGAGATTTTCAGATCTTAAAGGAAGCACTCAAGAAACATAGTCTCTTCTTCCTCTGGAGTTTGACATTCTTCATGAGATGGCTAGAATTGCAGCAGCCATGATACAACTTGAGGAAGGCTGGTCTGAGGACAATACTGACATACGAGGATAGCAGAGCAAAATGGAACAAAAGTATGGAATGAATCCTGAAATCTCCATACCTAAGGACTTCTGTTTCGAAAGAGAATATATTTTTGTTTTGTTTATTTATTTCTAAGAGAATACAGAGATATTCAGGTTTGGTTCCCGACTACTGCAATAAAGTGAGTCACATTCATCTTTTTGGTTTCCCAGTGAGTATAAAAGTTATGTTTACTATACTGCAGTCTGTTAAGTGTACAGTAGCATTATGTCTAAAAAAACAAATTACATAACTTAATTAGAAATACTTCATTGCTGAAAACTGCTAACCATCTTCTGAGTGTTCAGCAAGTTGTAGTAGTCACATCAAAGATCACTGAGCACCATTAACAAATATAATAATAATGAAAAAGTTTGAAATTTTGCAAGAATTACCAAAGTGTGACACAGAGACACAAAGTGAGCAAATGCTGTTGGAAAAATGGCGCCCATAGACTTGCTGGGTACACGGTTGCCATAAACCTTCAATTTGTAAAAAAAAAAACAAAAACAAACCACAATATCTGTGAAGCGTAATAAAGCAGATCACAGTAAAACGAGGCATGCCTGTGTATTTTTCTTATTATTTGAATTGGGTTGGATTTTCTGTTACCTGCCAACAAAAGCATCCTTACTGATATATGGAGATAAGACATAAAGCAATCACGGAAATCCTTAGCCATGTTCAATGAATTGTTCTTAGAGGCTGCAGCTCCTCAGTTTTCCTGCCTTGTCTTTCGAAGCCCAGTGGGCATGAGGGGGCAATGCTAGCAGTTGACGAATTTTGCATGGTGCGTTTTCCTTGCATATCACACATGCAGCGTACACACCCTCCTGAATGTGAAAGATGCCAAGAAGCCAACTCTCTGTAGCCAAATGAAGCTTGGAGGGCAAGAAAGTTCCTTATCGGTTCATACCAACAAGAGTTAGGTGTTTTGGCAAAGGGAGAATGACTGAATTAAAGCAACAAAATTTCTAGAGATACCCAGTTTAAATGTCATGCTCTCTGTGAAACCTCCCCTGAGTCCCCAAGGCCAAGTTCATCACTCCTTCTCCCTGTTCTTGTACCATATCCCTGGCAGGGCACTTGCCACAGGTGATCAGAGGAGGTGGTGCCAGTGGTTGGTTCACTTGCTAGATTGTGAGTTCACACAGGGCAGGGAACTAGTTGTAACCTTTGTCGTATTCACTCACTGAACAATGATTTATTCTGTATCTACTATGTGCCAGGCATTGAGCTGTATTGAAGATACAATAGTAAGGAAAAGCAGATGTGTCCCTATAGTCATGGAATTTAGACTCTAATCCAAGACAGATAATCAGATCATCACAATAACCGATTAATTTCTTGCCATTAACCAAATGAATGGCACTCAGTACTTATCTGTTGAATTCAGTCACAGTATTTTCAATATTCCATAGAGTCTCTTATCCTCCCGGAGGCTAGCCTAAGTTCATATTGTGGGGGAAAGGCTCCCAGGGACAAGCAAGATTCAGCCCCAGTATACAAGCTCTTTTCAAGCCTCTGCTTACATTTGCTTGCTGATGTCTCATTGGCCAAAGCAAGTAACAAGGCCAGGCCCAAGGTCCGTGTGGGAGGACGTTATACTCTTCATGGCTATATAGGCAGGTGGAATTGGTTGGGGGCAGTTACTGCCCCAATCTGCCACACTATTTTAAAGTGTGGTTTATGTTTTGAAAAGCTTAAACTCAGACAAGGAATTCAAACGATGGTCATCTGAATCCAAGAATAAGGTTCTTGCTCCAAATTCACACTCAGACTAAAATTTGATTCAGACATTTTAAACGGAAAAAAATGATATGGTTCACAATGAGCGATGAATCTAAGGCTTTGGTTTTAAGCATTTTACATGGTGCCTTGATGAGAAAGAGGAGTATTGGCAACCCAGCGTGGCTGGTCACAGAGCATTTGTACCATTTACAATGAGGGCAGTCTTCCCTTGTGAAGCCTGTCGTGAGAATATTTGACTCTTCTCCCTACCAATAACCAAAGGAGACCATTCTAAACTGACTGGTTGGCCCATCCCAGCAATACCTGCTATAAATTAGGACATGTACAATCAGTAACCACCACTTCTCCTCTATTGCATTATAACAAATGAATTTTTAGATTAGTTTCAGAGTATAAATTCTTAACTAAAAATAGGACAGTTATAAATAAATAAAGCTTAACTTTAAGCAGACTTTCTAATCTTAAAGGTCTATATAAAGTGTCTATGCATGTTTTATTTGAAGAAGTGTGTGATTAAGAGAAAATGTGTTATAGATCTGAATGGCAAGTTAAATGAAGTATGTGGGTCTGGTAGAAAGATTATCAACCCAAAGGCATCTACAAAATTACATATTCTAGTTCAGAAGTTAATGTATAAATCACTTGAATTGATTAATAATCGTAATGGAACAACTCCAGATCTAAAACTAATTTGAGGACCTGAGTTCTTCTCTGTTCTTACTGGGAAATCTGCAACTCTGATTCCCAGAGTTTTGTTTAATAAAGACTTTTGGATCACTGAATACATAGCACAGAAGAAAGTGCCAGAGATGGCTAGAATTGGTCCAGATTTACTACAACAACAATATTACTTATAGTGCCTTTGAGTGCAGCATATAAGGCATATACACATGCATGTACACACACAGAGGAAGATGAGGGTTAAATGGATTGCCAAACCCATATTGGGTTACTCCATTTCGTTTTGATTATAAAAACCGTAGAGAAGGTTTAAGGGACTCTTAGAAGAGTGGTCAGAGGTTTCAAACACAAGTGCAGTAGGGCTACCATATGTATTTGGAAGCACGGCCGAGTCCTGTGTAAACACTTTGAAATATTCCTTCAGGATGTTTTATCCTCTAAAACTTGCGCATCCTCCCCATGGCATGTGGACTTCATTTCTCTTTTCTGTCAAACATGTGAGTATTTCCTGACTTTCAGTCCAGGGGACTTTCTTCACTTCACCATACTTTTTCTTACGTAATATAGCAAATAAGGGTGTTTCAGGGAATTCCCTGGCGGTCCCGTGGTTAGGACTCCATGCTTCCAGTGCTGGGGTCCCGGGTTTGATATCTGGTGGGGGAACTAGGATCCCATAAGCCGCACAGCGCGGCCAAAAAAAAAAAAAAAGGAAAGTTGCAAAATATGAGTGTGAAGAAAAAAATTGATGAACTTCCCTTACAGTCTTAGGGAACAACCAAAGCAGCATCTTCTAAATAATAAATATGACAGCATTGGTTCTAAAACAACGTTTAATAGTATTTTCATCCCAACAGTTTGTCTATTTAATAGACAGATATTTATTAATTATCGACTATGCACATTCCAGGTAGACCCAGTCTATCAGAGGAATAAAACAGATGGATTTGTAAAGAAGTTATAGCTATATTTGTCTTTCTGTAGATAACATTAGACATGGAACTGTTTCAAGTAGGAGCAGGGGGAAAGGAGAAAGCATAAGGTTCAGACTTGGCAAGGCTTCTGGAAGAAGATGGGTTGTGAATAATTAGAAGATACAAGGATGTCATTCGAGAGTTGCAGGTAGGAAGAGCTTTCCATTCAGGAGGTGGCAATGAGGGAAAAGATAGTTCTTTAACGGGTCCTATGTGTTTCCTCCTCTAGAATGGAGGAAATGAGCCTAGGGGTCTGGAGAGTCGATGGTGATTAGAAAACAGAGATGCATCTGTTAGAAGACCTAGAATGCCTTGACGGGCAAAAGCCAGTGAGAATCACTGCTGATTTCTGGACAGCACTGCTGGAAGGCTGAGCCCTGTACAGACTTCGGTGTTTGGGGATGGTCTTAAAAAAACCAGAAACCTCGAAGTGACTGAAGCTGTAGAAGGGAGGAGAAAGCATAAGAGGAGCACAAAGGAAGGTTTTTTTACATGACAAGCCCAAACAAGGGTGGGACATGTACGGAAATGCCAGAGGTTCCAAGAGAACCGTGAATGCCCATGGAGCTGGAATCCGTGTCTGCAGCACAAATTACTGGAACTGTTTTTTCTGTTTATTTTATGAATACATTTGACAAGGAAAAATGTAAAAATCTTGTGTCAATTTTTAAGGCATTTCCAGGTGATATCTTGATAATATAGATTGAAATGAATCATTTGATACCCTCAGAAGAGAGCATCACTTACCGGGTTTGAACCCAGCCCTCCCCTCTTACTGATGAAGATGCTGAGGTTCTGAGGTGTGATGGGACTAGCTCCCGACACCGCAGTGTCCTCGGAAACTTTAAAGTAGGGATTCGCTGAATGGATTTGAGCTGCTCCAAGTCCTGTGGACCGTGGACACCAGAACTGTCCCTGAGTTCAAGCCTCACAAAGCCCTGGCCGTGACCCTTCCCAGCATTGGCGTGAGGAACCGTGGAACGGAGATGCTGTGAAACCACAAAGTGAATTTTATTCCTCCAAGAAAATCATTCATCTTTAGCATAATATTGGTACTAAGGGTCGAACGCTCTGACAGTGTTTAGTATAAATTTCAGTCAACCTACACATTCAGTTACCCAGCACACCTGTTCTCTAATCATTCTAGGCGAGTAGGCACTTACCATAGTGTAAGCGTATTGGTCAGGTTGATCATGACTTTGAACTATGGGTGGGAGGCCAGTGGCACTCCAGGGAGACCCAAGGAGGACATGAGAGTGCCTTTCACCCAGACTCTTCTCCAGTATCATGCAGGCAACCCTCTCCCCACCTTAATCTCCCATCAGGCTCTATGGAACCACCCAGCAGCTTAACATGGAAGGCTAGGAGTCCTCTACAAGAGTAGTTCTTGGAACGGACCTGGAAGTAGTAGGTTCTCAGGGGAGCTCTTAAAGCCAGACCCCTGACCCTCATCACCCTAGACTTTCTGTTTCAGTTGGTCTAAGAGTGGAGCCCAGAAATCTGGAGTTTTAAAAGTTCCGTAGGTAATATATATAGCCATTTGGGAACCACAGCTTGTCACGTACTGTATTAAATATCATTTTGCAAAGACTTAAAAGCAGGATTGATGTTCATTCTTCCAATAAGACCAGTCCATAGAGAGACCTATAATCATGGACTATGAAAGTCTCGGTGCAGACCAAGTTCGCTTTTTACCTAAAAAGTCTTCTCTCCCCGGCCCATTTCAAACCTGGGAGAAGCTGTTGAATTGTGGACGTCATCTGGTGGTATTTACTGTTGTGCTTAGGATTTTGGACAGACTTCTGTTTATTGGGCACGCTCCACACAAGCCTGTCAGGCCCTGGGGATTTGTGGCATTTGCAGAACTTACAAGGCAGGCAACATAAAAATATATAATTCATAGAGTGAAATATTTTGGAGCTCCCTTTGCTTTTACAAATTGGCCATAAAATAGAAACCACAGACATAACATTCGTATAACCATGGTTGTCAAGAATGAAGAATCATTTGGGCTGGGGGGGTGAGGGGTTTTGTTGTGTACGTCTTTATAGGACACTCAAAGAAAGAGTAAGTATTCAAAATTTATGTGCAAATGATAATAGGAACATTAAAGTTGAGATGCCTGACAATTGGCAAATATCTGTTGAAGAAAATAGGGATTTGAGGTTGATCTTAAGAGGTCTTTAGGCGTCTTTTCACAGTTGTTAAGTTTACCATTTGCTTGTCTTGATAGACATTTCAAGTGCATTTAGGATTTTATATATATTTTACTATGACTTATTGCTTCCTGTTTTTTCCTTTCCTAGTGAAGTGGGTCACAATATCCAAGGCAGCTGTGACTGCCTATGATAGATTAAGGGAAGGAATAAAGGGAAAACTATATCCTTCTACTCTTCTCCCATTAGCTGCTCTGACACTCTGGGCTTACATTAGCTTATAAAATCTGTCCAGAGGAAGGAGAAGGAGAGGCCAGTCGACTCCTGTCAGTTCCAGCTGAGGATCTGGGGATATCAGTAATGGATGAGTCATGCCCGATGATACACGTTGTGATAATTGACTGTTGAACAGTAGCATTTAATGAGGTTGGACACGTTCAAGACATGACAAAAAGAAAGAGCATCTCTGTTGCAGAAGCCAAACTAGAGGTCATTTTCACCCTTTGATGTGGTAGTATATTAAATAGAGTGTCGTTTTGGGGTCAGGAGAGCTACAAGCTGGGCTTTAGTTGTTACGTGCCACTTTTTGGCTTTGTCACCTTGAACATGCCAAATGATCTCTCTGGCCTCGTTTTACTCACCTAAATATAGTGCTACTATCTACCTCACAGAGTACTCGAGAGGATGAAAAGACAAGGTCATAAAGACAAGGTAAAGCTCTAGCCAAGTCAAACGCAGATTGGGCTGGGGCTGGGGGTGATAGGGGTGGGCGTGCAGGGCGGGGAGGGAGTTGGAATGGATGGATTAGTCCACATTGCCTCTAGACCTCAAACCCTGTCGTTCTGTGAATCTATGATGATCTATGGGACAGAGGAGGGCACACAGGAGAGTCACTTAGGTGTATGAATGATGCTTAAATCATTTGATAATTTAAACTCCTAGAGAAAGGCACAATAGAGTGAAGACAATTATGCTCTTTGATTCACTGTCTCTAACAAGGATTGAAAGCATTTACATGGCACAGAGCCTGGGAGAGGGTCTTTTGTCATCAACAGAAGATGACAGTGATTGGTAAAGCAGACTTCAGGAGCAAATTTATAGATCTGCCAAAAGCAGGGATGAATCAACTTGTTGCCATTGTTCATTTTAACACCTTATCCCAAACCACCAAATCAACACATTGATTTGGCCTGACTAAATTTGCCAATTTCCAGTGGATTCCATAGGTTTAGAAAAGGACCTAAGAGCCCCACCCTAAATTTGAGAGAGGTTTATGTTTGTGATGGTGTATGCTGTGTCTTTAAAGGTCACAAGACTGATTCCAGAAGCTTTATCTGAAAACACAGTTCCTAGTTCTATCTTTATACTCTGTAGCTGTACATTGACATTTAAATAAATGGTAAAATTGGAGTCACGTTGGGGGTTTTTCAAACCTTTTTGTAGATGTAGCTGTTTTTCTCAAATATCACTGTACTATAGCAGCAGGAATGATGCAGGGATTTGTGTTTTTATATGTGTTCTTTTTAAATATCAGATATTTATAATCATTATTTGGGAGCTTCCCACAAAACGAACGAAAGAATTGGAGTGAACATATTTTTAAAAACTAACTAACCCATAACCCAAAGGCAAATAACGTCCTTAGCTATTAGCAAAAGCGAGTAGGTAGATATTAAGCCTACTACTGTGTTGATTACCCAAGAAATTCAGGAGAAATTAAGTGTTTCCAGCTAAGGTTTCTAAGTGCCTCTGTTCTTCATCTAAATCTTCTAAGATATACTCTGCACTCTTAAAATAAAGTGCTTAATATGTGGTAACTCACATCTTCTAGGTCATCAATTTAGTCATAACAGATTCTCCCTTGCTGTTCTATGCTGGGCTAGAAGACAGGGGAAAATGCACTCACCCAATTCTTGAACAGTTTAATTCCTGAAAGAAATTAAAATTTGTGTTTGTTTTGGCAGCTTTGTCACAACCATAGTCTATCCCCTAGCCCGGTTATTATGGAAAATTCAACTTACAAACACTGTTAATATCATTCTATTAAACATGAAGCCCAGTTCAACCTCGTTGGGTCATAACCTCATAAAGTAAGAACTAAATAATTTATCTGAATATCTGAACTTCTGCAGTCATTGCCCGAGAACAGACTTTTGGGGTACTCACTGATTGAACCATAAGTAAAACGACCTATTATAATGATGGTCTTTTACCCTGATGACTTGTATTAGCATTTGGTCAGAAAGATCAGAGCTGCATTGGAAGATTCTCCTGGTCTCACAGTTTACTGCAATCACTGCGTTAGTGTTAAACAGTACATTAAACCTATCAGAGCTGCCAAGAACCAATCGATGTCTGTTGAGACCCTGTGTATCCAAGGCATTTTCTAGGCACTGTGAGGACACATAATAGAACATACTGACTGGCCTTAAGGAAACAAAGTACTGCTCATTTAAAAATATATATATATGAAGAATTATATCAGAATGGTACATGACTGGTTGCTAAGTGAGTGATATAAGTATTATATTTTACTCCAATGACAATTAGCTTTGAAACTCCAAATTTACGACATGCTGCTCTGCATATAAAACATTTTAGGAAATTAAACCTAGAATTACAAAGGCAAAAATTCAAGTTGCATACCATAGGCAAGTTCGGGGTGTGTTTATGTTTATATTGTACTATATTCTTTAGCTTTTGGGCCTCTCTGTGGCCTTCTGTTATGGATATGTGCTGAATGAAGGAATCTTTTGATTATCATTTGTTAATTATTGCTCAATGCTGAGCATTCAAAATGGAAATAATATCTTTATTGGGGATATAAATATTTAATCAGATACTTGTTATAATTACTTCTTAGTCTATCAAAATCGTCATAACTGAGCAATTAAAAGAGAAAAAGAAATAAAAGGCGTCCATATTGGAAAGGAAGAAGTAAAACTATCTCTGTTTGCAGATGACATGATCACGTATATTGAAAAATCCTAAAGAATCCACACCAGAAAACTATTAAAGCTGACGAATGAGTTCAGCAAGATTGGAGGATACAAGCTCAACATACAAACATCAACTGTATTTCTATCAGCTAACAGTCAATCCAAAAATTAAATTAAGAAAACAGTTCCATTTATAATAGCATCAAACATAAATAAAAGGATTGTAAGGTTTCTGCACTGAAAATTGTGACACATCAATGAAACAAATGAAAGGAAAATCCAGTAAGTGGAAAGACATCCATATTCATGGATTGAAAGACTTAATATTATTAAAATGGCAGTCGTCCCCATATTGATCTACAGATTCAACACAATCCCTATCAAAACCTCAGCTGCCTTTTTTGCAGAAATTGATAAGCTGATCCTAAAATTCATACCGAAATGCAAGGGACCCAGAATAGCCAAAACGGTCTTGAAGAAGAAGCACACGGTTGCAGGGATTCACCCTTCCCGATTTCAAAACTTATAGCAAAGAAATAGTAATCAAAATTCTGTGGTACTCAGTGTTCATTGCAGCTCTCTTTACAATAGCCAGGACATGGAAGCAACCTAAGTGTCCATCGACAGATGAATGGATAAAGAAGATGTGGCACATATATACAATGGAATATTACTCAGCCATAAAAAGAAACGAAATTGAGATATTTGTAGTGAGGTGGATGGACCTAGAGTCTATCATACAGAGTGAAGTAAGTCAGAAAGAGAAAAACAAATACCGTATGCTAACACATATATATGGAATCTAAGAGAAAAAAAAATGGTTATGAAGAAACTAGGAGCAAGACGGGAATAAAGACGCAGATGTAGAGAATGGACTTGAGGACACAGGGAGGGGGAAGGGGAAGCTGGGACGAAGTGAGAGAGTGGCATGGACATATACACACTACCAAATGTAAAATAGATAGCTGGTGGGAAGCAGCCACATAGCAAAGGGAGATCAGCTCGGTGCTTTGTGACCACCTAGAGGGGTGGGATAAGGAGGTTGGGAGGGAGACACAAGACGGAGGGGATATGGGGATATATGTATACATAGAGCTGATTCACTTTGTTATAAAGCAGAAACTAACACACCGTTGTAAAGCAATAATACTCCAATAAAGATGTTTAAAAAAAAAGATTCTGTGGTACTGGCATAAGTATAAAAACATATGGATCAATGGAATAGAATTGAGAGTCCAGAAATAAACCCATAAATTTATACTTAGCGGATTTTCAGTGAGGTACCAAACAGTTAAATGGAAAATAAAACAGTATTTTCAATAAATGTTGCTGAGGCAAATGGATATTCACATGCAAAACAATGAAGTTAGGTCACTAGCTCACACCATACACAAAATTAACTCAAAATGAGTCAAAGACCTACATGTTAGCACTAAGACTAT
Organism: Aethalodelphis obliquidens; assembly: GCF_003676395.1. Classification (NCBI taxonomy): domain Eukaryota; kingdom Metazoa; phylum Chordata; class Mammalia; order Artiodactyla; family Delphinidae; genus Aethalodelphis; species Aethalodelphis obliquidens. Next base: position 16,353,604 of record NW_020837947.1, on the reverse strand, counting down.
AAAACTTTTAGGAGAAAACACTGGTGTATATCTTTGTGACTTGGAATTAGGCAGTGGTTCCTTAGATATGATACCGAAAGCGTGGGGAACCAAAGAAAAATTAGATAAATTGGACTCCATTAAGATTAAAAGCTTGTGTTTTGACACTATCAAGAAAGTGAAAAGGCACTCCATAGAATGGGAGAATATATTTGCAGATCATATATTTGCAAATCCAGAAAAAATATAAAACTTAAAACTCAACAATAAAAAGACATAACCCAATTTTAAAATGGGCAAAGGATTTGAATAGACATTTCTCCAAAGAAATTGTACAAATGGCCAATAAATACATGAAATAAATAAGCTCAACATCATTAGTCATCAGGGAAATGCAAATCCAAACCACAATGAGATACCGCTTCACACCCATTAGGATGGCTATAATAAGAAGAAGAAAAACAGGCAACAACAAGTGTGGGCAAGGATGTGGAAAACTGAAACTCTCATACATTGCTGGTGGGAATATAAAATGGTGCAGCTGTATTCAAAATAGTTTGGCAGTTCTTCTAAAGATTAAACGTAGTTACCATATGATCCAGCATTTCCACTCCTAGGATTTACTCAAGGTGAATCAAAAACATGTGTCTCCACAAAGTCTTATAGACAAACGTTCAAAGCAGCATTATTCATAGTAGGCAAAAGGTGGAAACAATCCAAATGTCCATCAACTGATGAGTGTATAAACAAAATACAGTATATCTGTACAATGTAATATTATTCAGCCATATAAAGAGATGAAGTACATACTTCATGCTACAACACTGGTAAACCTTAAAAACATTATGCTCAGTGAAAGAAACCAGACACAAAAGGCCACATAGCCTATGATTCCTTTTATATGAGATGTTCAGAATGCTATAGGCAAAGCCACAGAGCCAGAAAGTAGATAAATGGTTTCAATGGATCAAGGTAATGAGGTAAATGGAAGTGACTGCTATGGGTATGGAGTTTCTTTTCAGATGCTCTGGAATTAGGTAGTGGTGATGGCTCACAATTTTGTGAATATACTGAAACTCACTGAATGTATACTTTAAAAGGGTGAATTTTATTGTATGGAAATTATGTCTCAATTTTTTTTTTTTTTTTTTTTTTTTGGCGGTACGCGGGCCTCTCACTGCTGTGGCCTCTCCCGTTGTGGAGCACAGGCTCCGGACGCGCAGGCTCAGCGGCCGTGGCTCACGGGCCCAGCCGCTCTGGCGCATGTGGGATCTTCCTGGACCGGGGCACGAACCCGTGTCCCCTGCATCTACAGGCGGACTCTCAACCACTGCGCCACCAGGGAAGCCCTGTCTCAATTTTTTAAATTACTATATTTCTCTTGAGCAGTCTGCAGATTAAGTTCTGATAAAGCATAATATAACTTGCAAAAGAACACTATCATTAAAGCACATATTTACATATTTTGTTCCTAAGAAAAAAACAAAAGTAGTTTCACAATCGGTATTATAGATGGCATGAAATTTTACCAGTTTTAAGTATCAGGGCAGATGGATAAGGAGTCCAACGTTTCTCTCAAGTTATACTGTGAAGATAAATACGAGTTCGTCGCTTCCATTCTCTTGTTAGTTTCGTATGGACACTTCTCATTTAGAGAAATTGAGGGAAGCACCCGAAGTATTTTAACCCACACCCTCTCGTTTGCTCTCTCGTTCTGCCCAGGCGCTGCCTTTCCCGAGCCAGGTGGTGTACAACAGAGTTGGCAAGTGTGGGAGCCGGACCGTGGTCTTGCTTCTGAGAATCCTGTCAGAGAAGCACGGGTTCAATTTGGTTACGTCAGACATTCACAACAAAACCAGACTTACCAAAAATGAACAAGTAAGTTGTCTTCGCCCGTGGTTAAGTTGTACTTCGCTGCAATTCATTTGTGTAATTAGTGGGTGCCTTCCGGAAGACCCTTTGAGTCCCTAACAGATGAATACCGGAGTTATAATGTCACACTGTGTTTTTGCCAGAGTGCGGAAGGAAATTTAAGTTAAGGGTTCGGACAGAAGTCTTCAAACCAGGAAGTTTACCTGAAGGGATACTTTTATTAAGACCAACGAAGGCTAGAGTACTCCGGTCATGGTACATTCAGCTAACATTAGCAATGCGTAAATATCAGAGAGTTACACCACTGAGGTATAAATAATGCTGACATTTTGGGAGCAAAAGTAAGAAGACTTTATTTTAATATTTCTTCCTCTGTGTTTTCTCACAAGTGTCCTAAGTCTTTATGGTTATCATAAAGAGAAAACCCTCTTTGGTCCAGGAATTTTGTTGGTTGATGGGGACATGAGCTTCCTATTATGGTAAGTTCAAGGAATCTTGAGTCTCCAAAACAGCTTCTGGCATATTCACTGGTAACAAAAGAATTACCCCATTTCCCAGGAATAAATCTGCCCTCATACAGCTGAACCATACAAGGGTCATGCTGGTGGTAGTGTAGGGGTGCTAGGTTCTGCCAGGAAGCTGTACAGACAGATTCTTTTGTAAGCTTACACGAAGTAGCCTTAACCATCTCCATTGAAATACTTCGCTAATGCAGAAAAGTTAGGCCTAGGGCTCCCACAGTCATTTTACAGGGTCAAGTTTGTTAGCCTGCTCTCAGAAAGTTGCTTCGGTCCCCTTAGGTATTTAGGTTGAATGGGTAGCCACCACTGTAAGTCAGGGTTCTCCAGAGAACAGAACTAGTAGGATGGAGATACATTGATAGATAGATAGATAGGAATAAAGAAAAGGAGATGTACTATGAGGAGTTGGCTCATGCAACAGTGGAGGCTGAGAAGTCCCACCATCTGCCATCTGCAAGTTGAAGGCCCAGGAAAGCCATTGGTGTAATTGAGTCTGGGCTTGAGTGTGAAGGCCTGCAAACCGAGGGAGCCGATGATGTAAATCCCAGTCCAAGGGCAGAGGAATGTACAATGAGATGTCCCAGCTTAACCAGTGAGGCAGGAAAAAAATCGACTTCCTCCTTCTTCCACATTTTGTTCTGTTAAAGCCTTCGAGGGATTGGATAAGGCCCACCATACTGGGGAGGGAAATCTACTTTACTGAGTCCACTGATTCAAATGCTCATCTCATCCAGAAACACCCTCACAGATACACCCAGAAATATTGTTTAATCTGGGCATCCCTTGGCCAGTCAAACTGACACATAAAATTAACCATCACACCACTCAGTGACAAGGTAAGTTTGGGGAATAAACAAGGTATATGGCTGAGTGTCAGGTTGAGGCCATAATTATGGGAATTTCCACCCACGTCTGCTTCTTTCTGAGATAATCTCCACCTTTGAGGCATTCAAAATCTCACACACAAATGGAATATGCAATCAGCCTTCCTGTCTCTCTTATCACGGGGGATGGTAGGACTGTTTTAAGTGCATAACGCAGCCAGCAGTACTTGCTATAAAGCCTGTATGCTTAGTGTTGTCCACAGTATAGAGATTAAAATGCCCATTCCTTTGGAAACTTCCATTAAAGAGTCTCTGAGTAACAAGTCTAAATAGTCATTATCAATCAGCAAAAAATATTTTGAGATTACCCCTTGCAGGTTCTGTAGTAGGTGCTCAATAGAAAAATTATATTTGGTGACATTTAAGGATATCACAGTTTATCAATAATTTTCATAGGGGTAGGTTCTCTTTGATTTCCTTACCTTACTGAAGAACGAATAAGATTAGGGCTGAAAGAGAGTGACTATAGTAAATAGCCTATGCTATTGCAATTTATTATAAGTATAAAATTTGGTTTTCTTTTGAGTCTTTGGGTCTGCTTATCAGGTTAGACTGAAATGTTCCTATGTGTGGAAACTATGCTCAGTTCTTGAAGCCTAACAAAACACAGTAGCTGGATTTTAGTTCCCACTGCTGAAAAGTCTAACGACCCAGAGGGAGCAAAGTAACAAAAGTATTAGACCCTGAGATGTTCAGGAAGGCCCTAGAAGAGCAAGCACAAACTATGAAATTTAAATATACTGTGGGATTTTACACAAATCAACCTACTTTGTTTCCTATGAGGAACTGTCAAGGGAAGAATTTAGATTAAAAACGAAGAATGATTTACTCATGGTGCATGAATTGTTAAATCTTTTAGAAAGGGTTAAAGCCAAAGTCATCCTTCTTCTCTAAAATAGAGGTTAGCTCTCATCTGTTTGGAATGACTGGCCTGTCTAGAAGCCAGGGAATAGACTAGACAATCTTTTAAGGTTCTTTCCAGCCCTGTGATTCTGTGATATATTTATACAACTTCTACCATAATCTGTGTATAATTAGTTGAAACATTTCTGATTCCTGTGGTCAGTGTGACCTAGAATATATTTCATTACTTAGTTATTCCAGATTCCTATTAAATTATAAGGCAAGTTTTAAAAACTTAAGGGAAAGGTAAAGATATGGTAGAAAAAAAACAAACAATTTTGATGTATTTAAAAACAAACATAAGGATAGTGACAGTTGCCTCTCTGCAGCTAGACGAGTAGGCTGTGACATACAAGGAGAGCCAGGAAATGCCAGGACAAAAAAAAACAAGTTTGAAGTAGCTCAAGAATGTTTAAAGAAACTCTTTTTCTTTGTTACGTGCATCCTTTTCCTAAAGTTTCAAAGTGCATGAAACAAGCAAAGAAAAAACTATTATTTTAACCTAACATATTCAAGAAATAATTTGTGGTGTGAATAGCTCCTCTTCTTGATAATTTATTAAAGGAAAAGGGGGTAAGTGATTTAGGTTAAAATTTTATAGTCAATGGTTCTCAACGTTAAAGAGTAGAACTCTGAAAATGTGTTTCCATGGAAACACTGTTCTCTGGAGTTAATAACAATTCTGCTTCAGGTGCAGTACGAGTTAAACAGGCTCTTGTGGGCTGGCCCGGGACCCTCTCCACCATGTAGAACATTTCTTTTATGAGAAAGTGTGTTCCAAGTTCCAAACTACTGACTTACAAATGAACTTCAGAAAAGTATCCACATACAAGGCTGGAATCATCTGTACTGTTGCATTCACACACAGTGGCATCTCTCTGGGCCAGAGTCAAATTCACACATACATTTCTCCCTGGAGGGTAGCTGTCATCACACACACACACACACACACACACACACACACACACACACACACACACACATCCCCACACATCCCCATTCAGTACTAGACTTTAAAAATCTATTTAATGGGATAAGACACTGAGGGATTATTTAAAAGGAAAGAGAACACGAAAGACAGCAAATGTTAGAATGTCTATAAAAATCCCATTACATCTGCCCTTATAGAAATAGAAATGCCTTTGAAGTTAATATTTTAGAAAACTCTGCCTCAACAGAAGAACATGGACAGCTGGTGCTGGCTAAATGTTGGACCTTTGCAGGGCATATAATGCAAACCTAGGATGACATCATTTCATTTACGCTCTAAAACCGGATTTCAATTTCTTGGTCTAGTTTAGATAATTACTTGGAAAATGGAGATTATGTACAATCTAAAAGATAAAGAACTATTTTCCAGAAGACATGGGGCGTGATTTCCAAAAGACTCATAACCATCTTTGTTAACGGTCTGACCCTATCTTTCAGAACATTGCTCTAAGGATAACAAAAGTCAAAGTGTCACAGGCATATCACAGACATAAGAGTTCAAAATTATTTCATTCCTGTTGGAGAAAGGCAAAAATTGTTGGCATATGAGCCTAAAAGTTGGAGAAAACAAATACTTTTTCTATTTTTATTTATACTGAAGCTACTGAGGATTCCAAATTGCAAACAGCACCTACTCTGTGATCGTTGTTTTACTTCATTATTTCATTTAACTCTTTTGGGCCTAAAACTGTACCAGTGAGTGAGTATGATTTCCTATTTTATGGATGAGAAAACTAAGACAACCAGGTGAAGTCACTTTCCAAATATAATAAAATGACTATCCATGGTACCTGGACTTGAACTTAGGCCCTCCCGAATCCAGGAGCCATTCTCCTTATGCAGTGGCTATCTGCTCTGGTTGCACAGCAGAATACCCAGCTGAGCCTTTTGAAACATATAGTTGCAATGGCCCTTCTCCTGGAGATTCTAGGATAGAGTCCAGAAAACTTCTGGTTTTTTTTTGATCAAGTGCCACAGGAGTTACAGAGTTAAGGATCCCTGTCAAAACCATCATATCAGCATTTCCCTAAGTGTGTTACTGAGTATCCTAGTCCCCTAAGACACTGAAAAAAAAAGAAAATACCATGATTCAATAAATCTGGGAAATGTTGTCCCCTTGTCTCCCTCTAGGAAAGTCATGACAATTATTCACATTTTAAAGACTCTGAGGGGCTTCCCTGGTGGCGCAGTGGTTGAGAGTCCGCCTGCCGATGCAGGGGACATGGGTTCGTGCCCCAGTCCGGGAAGATCCCATGTGCCGTGGAGCGGCTAGGCCCGTGAGCCATGGCCGCTGAGGCTGCGCGGTCGGAGCCTGTGCTCCGCAACGGGAGAGGCCACAACAGTGAGAGGCCCGCGTACCGCAAAAAAAAAAGACTCTGAGAATTCTTTCAATTAAAAACAAAATGAAAAATCTGTTTAACCAGCTTTCGCCTAGAGTTTCCCAGTCTTAGTTGGCCAGGGGACTCTTTATGAGTGTTTGTGGCTCTCAGTTGCATCCCACAGGACTCTCACAGTTTGGAGCTGGTGGACCAACCTACATGGTTCCATCAGCCATATCAGTAAAGGCTACTCTTTCACTATAAACTCCACATCTGCTCTGACTCTGTTCAACAGCCATTCAAATGACTAAAATCTTGAAAAGTATTCAAAGGGTAGAGGAGACAGAGCCCCTACGTCTGTGTGCTCTAGATCGCTTTAGCCTCTTGGTCGGAAACAGAATTTCTTTATAGTGTTTTAACTTCCCTTCCCCACTGCTCTCACCTACTGCAAAGTCCAAGTCTGACTGTGACTACAAAGCATTGCGACTCGAGAAGAGAAAGTGGTCCTAAAGAAACCGTGTTAGATTTGGAAACGGTCTTGGGGCCACGGGGTTTCCTCCTAGGCTTCCCTAAAGCAGGGTCAACGGCCTCTGTTTAAAGGCAAAGGTTCACTCATTTGTTTTTGCGGCAGGTCTCGCCATTGTTTCTTTATCCATTGTGATGTATATTCATTGGGGACCTACTGTTATTGGTGTATACTGAGCACCAGACAGCACACTAGATGTGTGTGCATCTTACTTTAATCCTTTAAGCAACATTATTAGGAAAGTATTGTCACCCTCTTCATAGGAAAAAGGAAGTGCTCAAGAAGAATGTGAGAGAGTAAGAATTGAAAGTGAACTGGGGTCAAATCCTGGAGAATCTTGAATGTTAGGCTAAGGAGATAGAACATTATTCATGGGAAGTGGGAGGTTAATAAAAAAATTGGTTCTTAACTATCATGGGCATCAGAGTCTTCTTGGGAGCTGTTTCACAACACATATTTCTAGGTCTTACTACAAAATACTGAGTTATATACTCTTAATGGTGGAGCCCACATATCTGTATCATGGGGGGAAAAACTCCCCAAGAGATGCTCACGCACAATTCTAGTGAAGAATCATTGCATGAAAGCCTCTGATTATTAGAAAGTTTTCTCTCTATTAAGGGGAATCCTCCACTAAGCAAGAACAATTCCTCTTTTACCTGAGAATCCCTCAAAACTCTGAAGACATCTTATTTCCCCTGAAGTCTTATTGAGGGGTATCTCCTCAGAAGCCTACACATTTATCTCAGAAACCTTACTCTTGCTTGAGACGTTTTGGAAAATCTTCTTTGAATAACCCTCAGAGTTTCCTGACTTTAGAGTAGGAGGGATGTGTCCACAGGCATGAGAGGTGCTCCAACCAGACTTTGGAAGCAAACCAAAAAGATTAGCTGAGCCCGTCTCCAGGCCACAGGGCTAAGTTCACCCAGTTCTGCAAACGAGGTCTTATCTTGTAGTCCTATAGACAAAAGCTGAGTCTGCTAATGAAAACTCAGTGGAAAGAAAAGCGGGAAAAGAAAGAAGCCACAAGGCCTGAGAAATTAAGACGTTTTCTCCTCTCCTTCCAGTTGTAGCCATGAGATTGATTTTTCTCTATTCAGATGCAGCCTCTTAGCCTTGTTCACATCTTTGCTCCCTCTGGTGGTCTTCTTCTTCATTGCAGGCATGTGTTGCACTGACTGCACAGCCCCAAGCTGAAGGTGGGAAGATCATCCTACCTCCTGCAAGAAGGGCTTCCTCTTTACAGGAGGAAGAGGGGAAGATAACCTGAGCCCACAGCCATCCTCCTGGCCTCTGAGGTTAAAGGACCAAGGAGTTTTCCTCTGAGCTACTCCTTATTTGGCTTTACTGTGTGAAAACATGGTTTTCTTTCATTTAAGATTTGTGCAAAATTATAGGGCATCTAGTTGTTCACGAGTGACACAAGAATTCAGATCAGAGTAGGGTCGATACTCTGCCAGTTACCGCTGCCGAGCATTTCCCAAAGAAGTCTTTTACTAGCCAGCTGTGTTTGTAGAACTGCAGTGTAAAGGTTTCCTGCTATATCATCTCAGGCAGTTAGGTTGAGAGCGAAAGATTAAAAGCTACTGCCTGGCATATCCTCTGCATTATAAATTCTGTTTGATTCATGCCTCTTTTTTTAAACTTCAGTTCTGTCTCATTCTCAGATGTGCTGTGATTTAACTTCTGCGTTTAGATCCATTCCGTTACATAGTTCTTTTTCTTTCTTTTTTCTTTTTAGTATTTTAAATTCATTCCTGGCTTGTTATAATATACTGTTTTCCTACCTAGAACTTTAAAAAATATTCTCTCTGGTATTTTAATGCTTTTTTTAAAAAATTATTTTTAATGCATTTCCACCTGTTAGAACTTTCTTTTAATTTTTCAGCCCATCACATAAAAGGTAGAAAATTCATATCCCCGTAAACCCTCTTCAGTCTCCAGAATTGTTTTGCTAACCGACCCCTTTCTCCCATTTTAATAGGTTATATATAGATTGAAAAGCAGTGGGAATGATAAGGAGATTGTAGCTTAGTGATAAGTAGCAGGAATTTTGGTGTCAGACAGACTTGGATTTGAATCCTGGCTCCAACTTCTTCTAGTGGTGAGACCATAAGCAATCTATGTAGCCTTTCTGTGCCTCAGTTTCTTAACCTGTAAACCCTGGATAATAATACTGAACTCACGGAGTCGTTTGAAGATGAGATGATGGTATGTGTATAAAGAGCATCTTGATACAGTGCATAGCCTGGGAACCACTCAGAAAATGACAGTTTGTTTGGTGTCGTTACACCCTAAATGTTGTAGTAGTAAAACTGTTAACTCCACGTGACACCACGGTAATGAAGGCACATATCTGGCCCAGAAAGGCTGAATTCATTGCCTTAGTGCTAATTCTGTCTTCAGTGAACTGTATATTTCTTAACTCCAAAAAAAATTTTTTAAAGAGGGTACTTCGTTGCATAAACAATTATGGGTAGGCACCTGGGCTTGGCTTTCCGGGGGAGAAATAAAACCTGACCACAACCCTCAAGGAGTTTTCAAGCTGGTTCAAAGCCAGCACTCAAACTCAGCGATAATGTAACATAAACAGATCATGTCCTGGAAAATTGTCAAAGTTCTGTGGGAAGTTAAAGAAGGTAGTGTCATCTCTACCCAAAGATGTTCGAAACCAAACCCACTATCCCTCCCTTGTGGAGCCTGATTGCTTCCTCCTGCAGTGTTCCCCGTCTCCACCAATGGGTGCTACCACATGCTCAGATCCCAGCCAGGACTCTGAGAAGGAAGCTCTGTTGACCACACCCTCTCCTTCCCTTCTGCTGCCACAAGGCTCAGCAGATTCCCCCTCCTTAATGTACCCAAATCTCTCCATTTATTTTCACTTCCATGCACTTCATTCTGTGGTTCTGAAACTGTTAAGCCGTAGACTCTCCTGGTGGGCTTGTCAAAACGCGGATTGATGTGCCCTACCTCCAGAGTCTCCTAATTCCGTAGGTGTGGAATGAGGCCTGAGGATCTGCATTCTTGTTGGACACATGTCCAGTTGATGCTGATGCTGCGGGTGTGGGACCCACACTGAGAAGTGATGCGTTCATGACCTCATCATTTCCTGTTGGGATTACTGCCGTCTTCCCAGCTAAGCTTTCTGCCTCTCTAAACCTCACCCTCTTTTTCTTCACATTCTCCACCTGACCTTAGATCTGAGAGAAAAAAAATCCTTCCTGGCTGTGGACTGCCCAGAGGATAAATGTCAAAATCCTTCATGTGACCTGCAAGACCCTCAATTACCCAGCTCCTACCTTCCTCTCTAGTTATCTACTGCCTTGCTGATCCCATGCCGGACCTCCTGGCAGTTTTAACATCCGTGTCATTTTTGTGTTTCGTCCTTCACATCCACTGTTCACTCTGTCTGCCACGCCGCGAGTCCCTTTCTTCACTTGTTAACTCCTATGCGTCCTTGCAAACCACTTAGAAACACCTCCGTGGGGAAACATCACCTCTCCATCTGCAAGCAGGGACAGGTGCCTCACCTCCGTGGCTTCTACCCCATGGTGATTATCACATGATGGTCCCTGCCTGCTCGTCTACTTCTCCCCCAAAACTCTGAGCTTCCTGAAAGCAAGAACCAAACCTTCTATCTTTATAGCCACAACCCGGAGTGGCACATTGCCTGACAGAGTTGGAAATCAACAGATGGTGAATGAAAGGAGACATCCAGCAAGGCTACTGGGAGGAGGCGAGCCTTTCAGCCAGATGTAAAAGTGATTAGGATTTGGACATGCAGAGAGAAGAGGAAGAACATTCTATAAGAAGAATCTTGAGCCTGAGCTTGGACATCAGTCTTGGACATGGTGTGAGGAAGGAATATGGAGGAGTCTAGTTTGGCTGGCCACAGGATGTGGGGTCTTGAGAACCAGCTGAGGGAGATAGTAAAGACAGAATTAACATGACTCAGCAAGGGATTGAGTATGGCAGTTCAGGAAAGACCCAGATCAAATGTGAGGATATGGGGAGTACCATTAACTGGAAAAGGAGTGAAGACGGGCGAAGATCAAGAGTGTGGTTTTGGCCAGGGTAGATTTGGGAACATTATTAGGACACATTCCACTGTCTTGTCTTTATGTGTCTTCCCACTGATCTTATTCAGGTTTTGATGTCCAGGGCTTAGTAAGCACCCAATAAATGCTGAATGAATGAATGCAGTGGATTTAAAATAAAGGCCAGCAGTGGTCCTGCATGAGCCAAGGAAGAGGAGACTTAGTTTCTTTGGTAATTTTAGGTAGTGCCATTGCCACCCATGCAGATAAGAGTCGAACGAGAGAAAAGGCAGGCTGCTGGCAGCAATGGGAAGACCAAGAGGGAACTCAGGTGATGACCAACGGGGGCTCAGGAGACCCCCTTGTCACTAGACATGGGGAAAGTTAGCGTTTTTGAAGACCATCATGTGGTACCGTGAACCTGATGTCTTATGGTACCTCACGTGGGTTTTCCTATTTGGTGTGTGGGTCAAATGCATGAGAGCTGAGATGTACTCTCTGACTTCCCTGTACTAGTGCAATAAATGCGAGCATTAGTAACCTTTATTCTTTGTTTAAAGATATGTCTTGAATGAGTTATGCACTGTCACTGCTAATCCACTTTTCCTCGTGAAATAGACAGCTTTATGACTATTATGACACTGTTTTCATAATCTAACCACTACTGTTCTTCCATTAAATTTAACACATTGACATGTGTTTAGAGAATGTAATATAATGTTGAATATGTGAGAGAAACGGGTTTTCTTCTGACCTGTTTTTCCAGTCTTGTGCAATGCTAGGATGCTTTCTCATATTATGTGTGCAGAGAAATGTCTGAAGAAAAATCATCTAAAGATTAAAGCATTAAATGGGCTTTATATTAAACATCCACACGGTTATGCTTCTAAGCAGACATCCTCAGAGATCAGTTACCTTTGGTTGCACTTTCAGATTGTTACCTTTGGTTGTGGTTGTGCTTCCGAATCAGTGATTCTACTGGTAGATCAACGAAAGTCAAAATTTACAGCATGAAGGAAACCGAAAGTTTTATTACCGAAAACAAGCGCTGGGGCATGCAGGGGGGATGTAGAGGGTAAACAGTAGATAAAAAGGCAGGATTCAATTTCCTTTTACGCTCAAGCCTGGGGACAGGCAGACCATTATTTACCCGTGCCTGCCACTGACGAACAGAAGCACTGGTTACGAACTGCAAGTCATTTACTTTTAAAATTCAATTTCATTTCTTCAGTTGTGAGCAGGAATATCTAATGAAAGGGTTTAGGTAACGACGTCCTCATGTAACAATCTGTAAGTCATGCACTAGTTGGAATTAATTCATTTAAGAAATATTCATTGGGCATTTCGGTGTATGTCAGCCCTGAGCTGGACAGGAGGGAACACGGCAGACCAGGTTTCCTCTCATGCTTGAGACAAACCTGGAGTTCCAGACTCTGATTTTTTTTTATTGTTATTGCTATTATAGTTTACACATGAATGACCGTTTTTGTTTCCAGTTTTCAACTTGAACTATTTTATAAAATGTGAAGTGCTGCCCTTCTGATGTCTATCCAAAGTAGCAATTTTCAATGTGCTTCTTAAAAATTCCAGTGTGTCAGCTTTGATGGGGCAAATTAGAAAAGCTAAGGAAAGTGGAATTCAGGAAGTCAGGGAGTCATAAGAATGCTTGGAATTTCTAACAGATTTTACTAAACATTTTCTGTATCATGACATGTTCCAGAAGACCGTAACTGTTAGTTTATACAAATTAAAACTACTTTTTGCCTTGCTGATAACTGCAAATAAATAACTCAGATGACCACCCACCAAAAAACCGAGACTGTGTGTGTGTGTTTGGGGCGGGCCCGGGGGTGGGAGGATTGTGTGTTTCCTATGAAATACTTGCTTTGTAAATTTTATAATCAAAGAGAAAAATAATGAAATATTGCCTCATTTTATTCCCACTTTTCAATTCTGCAGAACTAGTTTCACATACTTCTGTATTTCCCAGTAAGATCATTATAGAAATGTAAAATAATAACCTGTCTTGGTTTGCCTTTAAAGGAGGGGATTAAAGGCATTTTCTTATTTGCATGTACAGCAACAGGCTGACTTCTCCAGCTAAAATTACTTAACCTGTAACTTTGTGTTCATGGTGGCAATCAGCTAAATTAAATACAGGACTATACATTGGGATAGCTGTGTTTTATTTAGTAAGAAGCCTTATGTAAAGTTCATAAATGTTGCACAAAACACAGCTGTTTGGCCCTGGTCCAAGAGGTAATGAGGATCAAAAGAGTAGGGGAGATAACCTTTAGCTTAATATAGCTTGGTAAATTAGATCCTATATATGCTAATTTTGTACTTTTTTTAATAGATGGAACTGATTAAAAATATAAGTACTGCCGAACAGCCCTATTTATTCACTCGACATGTTCATTTCCTCAACTTCTCAAGGTAAGATATTTTCCAGTTTAATGCTTCTTTCTTTTCAGTACTTACTCTCCTTCTAACAAACAATTACTTTAAAATCTACCTTCATTTCCAAGGTAGTGTAATTGCCCTTCAAAAGGCATTTTTAATCCATTTATTTTTGCTGTAGAGGGATCAAAATTTGAAATATTTGGACAGAAGTTCATTTCTTTCTAGAATACTGATCTTAAATCTTGTGGAAACTTGAAATTATTTTTAATGAGAAGCCATTTGACATGATAGTTCTCTCTAAAAAAAAAAAATTAGGTTTTGTATTGAAACAAAATAAGCAAGAGATGGATATTTTAGCAGACATATTTCATTGCACATTTTTATACAGTTTGAACTCTCACGGGACTCTGGCACTAACTTAGTGGTGGAATTATGTGTATTTTATAGGGTCCAAAACGTTAGGACCAGCCTCTCTACCTTTTTAATACTCCATTTGATTACTCTAAGCCTTGTGTGTTTGATGCTGGTGGGTATTCTAGAAACCTGCTTTTTTCTTCAGCTGCAGGGACCTTTTGATAATAATGCAAATCTTCAAATTTATGTGTTTAGACCCTTGACCTGTCAGGTTGCTAACTGCAAGTTCTGGGCAAGTTCCTCTCTTCCCCTGGAATCCATTAGCACAGGTGACCTTGTCACTGTGCTAGGAGTTCTCAGATTCCTCCTCGAAGGCTGGCCTGTCTGAGCTCACAGTTGGTTTGGGCTGACAGAGCACTGGGTCCAGGGGCAGATCTGCTGACCAGCCCGGGACCCTGGGCCTCCCTCATCAGTCATCTGACCAGCACTTCCCTCACTGCTTTTCCCACGGGGATAACGGGACCTCATAGGCCCACAGGAGAGTCCTGCTAGCTGTGCTGACTTAATGGCCCCGCGGGCCGGGCCACCAGGGAGGCCTGAGTTTGCACTGGGCAGGCACTTTGGCTGCCCAGCCCCAGGATGCTTAACAGTCTGCCAGGCTGGGAGAAGGTTTTAGCCTTCAAAGCACTTTCCTGCTGTGCAGCAGGCCCTGTGCAAATGAAGTGCAGAGAGAATGAGATTCAGCGAAGCAAGTTATTAAGCAGCAAAGGGAGTTGCTGCCTTATCTTTGAAAGCAAGTTTCCTCTGAAGTTTCCCCAGCCTGTCTGATACACAGGGTCCCCTCGGGGTGGTGAACAGGTGAGGAGGACACCTGCGGATTGCCCTCAGTGGCCCAGGGGAGCTGCGTGGGTCTCCAACCACATTTCTAAAGTGGCTTGTCACTGGACTATTTGGGGTACGTGCCTTGCCTCTCACTTCCGGTGGGCCAAGAACATATAATTAGACATAATTAGATAACGAGGACTGGGTAGCTATTTGGGGCCTTGTGGTTTTTGTTTTTTTTTTTTTGCGGTACGCGGGCCTCTCACAGTTGTGGCCTCTCCCGTTGCGGAGCACAGGCTCCGGACGCGCAGGCTCAGCGGCCATGGCTCATGGGCCCAGCCGCTCCGCGGCATGTGGGATCTTCCCAGACCGGGACACGAACCCGTGTCCCCTGCATCGGCAGGCAGACTCTCAACCACTGCGCCACCAGGGAAGCCCGGGCCTTGTGTTTTATGACTTGTAGACGGCAGAGCACGGACCCTCTGACCCCTTGCTTCGCTCATGCGCTTCCTTCCGTCCTTCCTTTCTGCGTCACCCCTGACATCCTCAAACCTCATTCATTTCTTCTTCTTTTTTTAAAACTTTTTATTGGAGTATAGTTGATTTACAATGTTGTGTTAGTTTCAGGTGTACAGCAAAGTGAATCAGTTATACATATACATATATCCACTCTTTTTTAGTTTCTTTTCCCATATAGGTCATTACAGAGTATTGAGTTGAGTTCCCCATGCTATACAGTAGGTCCTTATTAGTTATCTGTTTAATATAAGTAGTGTGTATATGTCAATCTCAGTTTCCCAATTTATCCCTCCCCCTGCCCCTTACTCCCTGGGAACCATAAGTTTGTCAAACCTCATTCATTTACTCCTCTTGCTTCAAGGGCAAATCTTTACAACCCAAACAAACTGCAACACAACTAATTTTAATCAGGATGGTATAGCACTCTAACGACAAGCCAACACCAATATCTTAACTGGATCAGCAGAGCTGGGCACAGCCTGGTGACCGTATTTTATCATGGCCTACACTACCAAGGGTTTAATCTTGATTGATTTAGTTCTGAAAGAAAAAAAAAATGGTAAAGACCTTTTAGAAGACACCGCATTTCAGGAAGCAGTGTCAGCCTGGCTGTCAGGACCTCTGGGTGTCAGACCTTCCTGCTGACCATAGGCTCGGCGAACAGTTTAACCTTTTGAGGGCAGAGGGTCTCCGTTTTCCCATCTATAAAATAGGGACAGGGACAGTTCCTGCCCACCCCTGGTTTGTAGGGATGCTCTGAACACGTGAAGGAAAGCCTTCCAAGTTCTTGGAGAGAAGGATATTATGTGTATTCCAAGTGGCATTTAAAAGGCATTTCTGTAGAAGCCTCAGCCTGAGCCCCAAGTTTGGCTCCTGTCCCAGTGCAGCCTGGCAGTGTCTCTACTGTAACGCCTTGAGGACAGGGCCCCGCTCTCTCTGGTTTCTCCTCCCTCGATTCCACTTTGTTCAATTAAATACATACATATTGACGACCCTCTATCTCTGGACCCTGCGCTAGGACTGGGGCTTCTGCAGTGAACAAGAAATGCTGTCCATGCCTTCAGGGAACTGTAAGTTCTTCGTCCATTAAGGAAGAAGCAACAACGAAACATGATGAGCTTTAGGAGAAAGACTCAGTGGGTGTCCCCTAGGGGAAGTGGGAGGGCAGGACCCTCCCTGCTAGAGCAGGAGCCATTGCTGCTGGGCTGTAAGGGATGGTCCAGCTTTAGACAAACGCAGGGGAAGGGCACTGGCGGCCCAGGAGCCAGCCTGAGCAAAAACTGAACAAAGAGAAGGATGGAAAGGAATCCCGGAAATGGGAGCACAGCAGGAATGGAACAGTAGTGAAGAGTTTCAAGCAGGAAAAAGTAGAGACTGGCCTGTTGAGCTCGAAAAAACTCACGCTGACTATGGGTTCAATCTCATTTTCTCTTCCCATCCCACATGCACAAGGCCCGGGGCCTCAGCTACGAGACCTCCATAAGCATAAACAGAATGACACATTGAATTTTAATACATTACAAGAATATTACACTCATTGAACATGGGAATTTAAGCCATCAGCTTTTCTTTTTCAAGGAAATAGCTTTATTTAAGGAAAATTTCTTGGGTACAAATGGCAAACTGTGGGCATACAAGGAAAGCCCCCAAATACACAATTAATAGAGAAAAACAACTATGTTGGGACTTGTTTAGAGGGATTTCACATACTTTTAAAACTGAGGTCTGTATTTTGAATTATAAGGTATAGAGATAATTAAGCTGCTCTTAAGACACCTGCCCTGATCTTTGCTGACACGCATTGTTTCAAGATAATGAGGTTATTAAGAGAAGAATTGACGCTGCAACCTGATATTCTGTATTGATGCTTTATGTCTAAGTTTCCTTACATTCTTGACATGCAGCAAAACACTTGCTGGGAAGCGGCATGTAAGAATGAAAGTCTAACCTTCCCAACACCTTCTTTTGTACATTTATGTTCTGAACTCTTGAAGTGTACGGCATTATACCAAAATGAATCACCCCTTATGTTTTTTCTCCATTAAGTATGGCATTCTTGTCTGGAATTTAGATACTCTGAGTGATGTAAAATTCTTTCCTGTGAGTTTTTGGTGATTCAATAAGTTTCATTTATTCATAACCTAGGCATCTTGTCCTGTCCCATTTTTTCTCTTTTTTTTTTTAGACCTAGAAGGAACACTTTCTCCATATCCATTTTTATTAATTCAACCATAGAAAGCAATACTATCAGACCAAAAGAGTGCTTTTGTAGTTGCCTCGGGGAAGGCTCCCTGCCAGAGGAGATAAACACTACGAGGTCAGCAGAAACCTCAGATCAATTTGGGTTCGTGAGGTTTTCCACTGCTCTTTGGTTTTTGAGCTACCTGAAAGTTCAGGCCAGACAGGTGTTTTTCACCTGGTCTACCTGGAGAAGTGAGTCAAAATTACCTCGGCCTAAAAGATGCTACTCTTTGTTGTGATGTTTAAGTAGGATGTTTAATATTTTTGTACTCTGGTTTCATGTGTCTGTTCCCAGTTGTTGAAGTCACCTAAAGAATTAGAATTTTTGAAAAAGTTCCGCTTCCCAACATCACCTCTTTAAGTATGTCTTAGATCATCAAGACTGTGACAGACAATTCAATTTGTCTTCCCCCCCTCCTGCCCTGTTTTGTTTTCTAAGATTATTTTTTGGCAGTGGGGGGGAAGTAATTTTTTTCCAATCTACATTTCCCCTTGACCCCCAACTTGGGTCTTGCAGGGAAAACACTGTGAAGGTTTGTGTCAGAGCGCCATGCTATGAAAACAGCCCAAGCAAATTATGAGATATCAATACACTAACTGATCTCAAACTACCACTACTCTTAACCTTTTTCCGTGTCTCTTCCTTTCTCACCCATGACCCCCTTACCCTTCTTTGTGTCCATTTCTCTTTCCTTATTTGTCTCTGATGGTGGCTCCAATGCCAAAACTAACTTGCAAAAGCAAAACATTTAAAAATCAATCAATCGCTGCGGAAGTAAGTAGGGTGTGATGTGCAAGGACACGATGTGAGTTTTGGACACTTTCTTTCTTCCCTTGAAGGGAGGTCTTAGTTACTGATGTGAACAAAGTCTGCCCTCTGATGGCATCATTTAACAAAACAAATCCGATCTCGCTAATTCCATAATTCAAACGGGTTTCCACATCTTATTTCTAAATGTTGACTTTGTTTTCATTCTCATTAGCAAAGTCATCCATTTTAATTGTGCCCTGCAAATCTTTTGTAATAGTGACAGACACCTCAAGCTCTGAAGAGAGCGTCAAAATAAAACTGATATTAGCGCTTAGTGAATGCTATCTTTACCTGCTTAGAGCCCAGAAGTTTGATTTTCAGAATGAGAGTCTTCTCTCAGTTTATCCTGTGAAGACATGGCTGGACTTATCTTCCGGAAATGGCGCTCTCTGCCTCCCTTTTCTCTTTTCCCTCCACAGCAGGTGGACTCTGCTGCCCTGTGAGCCCCCACTCGTGGCTGGCCCGTCAGGGCGTGGTGTGATCTGGGCTTGCCCTGAGCCCACCTCCCTGCACACCACGAAGGGCTTCCTCCTTGTTGTCTATTGGCTTCCATCAAGTCATCTTCCTCTCCCAGCAGGAACCTTAACTCCAGTGTCCCAGCTGCCCCACCCTCACTCAGCAGAAGCCCCCACCTCTCTTCCCTCAGGACACCCAGGGAGCAGAGAGTAGCTCAGCCTCTGCTTGCGTTTCGTGATGGGAGGCTCTGTCCTGGGTACCAAGGATGAAAGTGTCCACTGAATGAGGTGGTGAGGATGGAGGGTGGCCCTTCCACCCCGCTGCAGCAAATGACCATTAATTAACCATCTTGCCCCTCCTCCGCCCGCAGACAGCCCCTCATGCTGCCCCCCAAACAACTATATCCTTTTCCACGGTGGCCTTTCTCTCACTTCAAAGTGTCTCCTTCCTCACTGCCAGGGATCAAAGCATGGGCCTAGCCTTGGGACACTCTTCCTTTTTTGATGTGGGTGACAGCGCAGGAATAACCTCTACTTTTAGGCCAGACGTGAAAGATACAGATATACTTTCAGTAGAATGGAAATTGCCAGGGGTAAGGAGGAAGGAGGGGAACGGGACTTACTGTTTACCGGGCACAGAATTTCAGCTGGGGATGATGAGAAGATTCTGGAGTTGGATGATGGTGATGGTGGCACAGCAGCGTGAATGTACTTGATGCCACTGAACTGGACCCTTAAAACTGGCAGAAAGGGTAAATTTTATGTTATGTGTATTCTAGCACAAGTAAAAATGATATATATGTATACTTTCAAAAGCTGTTTGCACTCGTAGAAAACTCTACTGTAGTAGGAGGACAAAATAGTCTTAACTCTCTAGAATAATTTTATTTCACTTTCATGCTTTATTGAAAGTAAAATATGAATCAAAGACAGGTATTGGTAAGCAGGTTATGTCTCTAAAGAATTACTTTTAGTTCAGAGCAGAATGTTGTCCCATCTCCCGTGATACAAATCCTTTGCGGACCAATGCATCTGGTATGAAACTCAAGCAAGGAAATATAACAGAACTTTATTCCCTCCCGTGCCTATAAATCTCATGTGTAAACATGATTTACTGATACTGCTACTAAACTTTTTCAGTCTTTACTTGCCCATTTCCCCCCCACCCCCCTTAAATATAAAATTTGAAACATTTCCTTCAAGTCTGATGGCCTTCAGTGCAATCTGCTATATTTGACATAAGGCATTTGGGGACAGTCACTTTTGAATGGTTTTCTGCCCTGCAGAGGAGTCATGCGTATAGTTTTGGCCTTAAGTCTTGTTATTTAATACATGCAGTAACGGCCCAGGAAGAATATCATCTGCAATCTGAAGAAAGTGTACCTAAAATTCTCTCCCAAGGGCTTTGTGTAGCTACTGAGAGGTGACTAGTGTTGATTGAAGGGTTGATCCATGGAGGTAGCTGTGTGGGGCGAATGGTGAAGAAAATCCTCAGAATGAGATATTCAGGAATGCATGGGAGAAGTGAGAACCATGCGGTTATTATTTCTAGAGAATTATGTCCTGCTTTGGACCTTCATCTTCTCATCAAAAAGCCAAAAACAGAATACGGTAAATTTGCAGCCGGTCAGAAGGAGACCCACAGGGGTAATTAAAGAGTTGGTAAATATGACCTATGAACAGATATCAGTGAAATTGGAAATATCTGCTATTTTAGGATGCCTGGAAAGAACTCGAAATATGCTGTGGTTATTGTGGTGACCAAGGGCGAAGAGGGGGTGTTGTTAAGCGAAAGACAAAATATGACCTGACTCTCCTACTCTCCAGTACATGCAAAGCACAGAACCTCTCATAAGCTGTGGTCGGCTCAGGTTTTTAAAAAACTTGATAAAGATGAAATTAGAGCTGTAGATTATAAAATTAAGGGAAATGAATCTCAAGACAAATGCTAAAGGGATTTCAAAAAGAAACACATGGCCTTCCCTGGTGGCGCAGAGGTTGGGAGTCCGCCTGCCGATTCAGGGGACACGGGTTCGTGCCCCGGTCCAGGAAGATCCCACATGCCGCGGAGCGGCTGGTCCCGTGAGCCATGGCCGCTGAGCCTGCGCGTCCGGAGCCTGTGCTCTGCAACGGGAGAGGCCACAACAGTGAGAGGCCCACGTACCGCAAAAAAAAAAAAAAAAAAGAAACACATGCAAGAGAACCCTAAAGGAGCTGAGAAGGCTTAAAGTTGTAAAAGCATCTGAAGAGAAGCTGATCCTTTGTGTCGAGTGGATCAAACCAAAGGAAACGTGCACAGAAGGAAGATTAGGAATTTTGGTTGAGCGTAACAAGGACGCCTCAACTGATGGGCTTCACAGGGAGGCTGTGGAATCTCCTCTCAAGGGTTTTAAAAAAATAAGGCAGAGCGTTGTGCTTCCTGGGAAGGCGGGGGAGGGGCGGGGGGAACAGCCAGTTCAGGTGACCCAGAGACCTTCCAAGGGTGAGCTGGACTTCTGACCAGAATTTTAAAATTACTGAGAGAAGACAAACTGTTCCTGAGAGAGGATGGGGTGAGAGTGGGACATTTTTCCCTTCTCAAGCCCAGGGACACATGGGTGGTGTTTGGCCCCTTTTGTGTAACTGACATGTCACCCCAGGTTTTGCCAGTTTGGGAAGGAGCTGTGTGTCCTAGAAAAAGGATGAGGGTTGGTGGTCTGAAACCATTATTACTGTCATTTTCTGGAAGAGGAAAGTTGTGTATCAGATACCTCTCTCACAGTTAGAAATTTCTAGAGAGGCTATTGCAGTATCTGATACTATTTGACAATAAATTCCTACATTGTCTAAAACTTTTTCTGGAAATCTTGCGTTGGGTCACAATGTGCAAACAGGAGCAGGTCGCCCCGGCTCGACAAGCCTTGTCATTCTTCTCATCTACAGCCTTCAGTGGAAGGTGGCTGTGACCAGGCTGAGAAAACCATGTCGTAGTGGGCAGCCGTGCATGGACTCACCGCACCAGGCGGTTCTGCTAATTGGCGGTAATAGTCATTCTTCACATGACCATGGAAGCACAGTTGAGGTTTTTAATAGCATGTTGCCATTTGAGGGTTGAATTGCATTCACATCTGGTATGCAGGCTTTGTCTTTCTAATCCCTAACCCTATTACTTTAGTTGCTATTTATCATAGATATGAACCCAATTTAATTAAAAAGAGGAGGTTACATCCAGGATATGGTGGTTAGCCGTGGTTGGCACAGCTGATCTCTGGAACTAGTTAGTTGTTCGCCCAGCTGCGTGAACGTCACCTTGTGTACATCTGGGATCTGACAAAGAGTCGTGTTGGCATGGCTAACCCTGCTCCTGAGTGGTGTGTTTTCCGATGTGGTGTATTTGAGGAGTCCAGAATCGCACTCACGCATCCTGGCGCCTGAAATCACACCACTGGAGAGTCATCCCTCCTTGTGCCTTTGGAGTCTTCTCTCTGAAGATTCTCTTTTAAAATGCAAAGACCTGGAGGGACTTCCCTGGCAGTCCAGTGGTTAAGACTTCGCCTTCCGATGCAGGGGGTGTGGGTTTAATCCCTGGTTGGGGAGCTAAGATCCCACGTGCCTCGTGGCCAGAAACCCAAAACATAAAACAGAAGCAATATTGTAACAAATCCAATAAAGACTTAAAAAACTGTCCACATTCAAAAAACCCAAAAAAACCTGGGGAAAGCATTCTGTGTATCAATACACAAAAAACGATTGGTGGCTTGTTATGTCTACTTTCCTTTACCACAGAGCCCTGTGATAGTGGTGGAAACTTGCAAACTCAGAAACATCCACTCATGGTGTCTTCTAAGACCATGCCTTCATTGGTTGAGCACCTACTGTGTGCCACACACTGTCTAAAGGACATTGTTCCTGGCTTCTGGAGGCCCATAGTCTAATGGGAGAGGCAGACATGTACACACAGAGTGGAGAGAGCATTTGAGCCAGAGGAGGGAGGGATCGACACGAGGATGGGAGTCAACTGCGGAAGGATGTGATGGTGATTCTGGGCTGGGTCTTCAAAGGTGAACAGTCTGCCAGCTGGAGAGGTGGCAGCAGGATCGTGTCAGTTTGTTTTCTCTGAGCTCTTTCTGACCCCTGACAGAATGTCTAGGCATCCTCATCGGAAGGTCACGGGGTGAGAGAAGCCTGTGGGTCCCTCAGGAGGTCCCCAGAGCAAGACCCAGAGCCTGGAGAGTTCTCCCAGGCCCTTCAGGGTCACTGCTTTCAGGCAGTTCAAAGAGAAAGGGGAGGAATCCGTAAGACAAATTCAACCAACCTAATCCTTTTGCCTGGCGAAGGCCTCGCTCTTGGGCCACAATTCAGTGCATTTGTCTACTCCCTTTGCGGAAGGAATTAAAATGGCACACTTAGATATTTGCTTTATTTTTATCTAAAACCCCTTGCCATCATTTGAGGATAATTATATTGATTTTTGTTGTGTTCATGTTATCCCTTACACTGTTACTTTTCTCAGCTTTGGAATCTTCTTTCCATGGTTCAGAGCACAGATTCTGGAGTCAGACTGCCTGGGTTCATATCCGGGCTCAGCCACAAGTTACGAGCTCCCTGCCTCCGTTTCCCCCGTATAAATGGGGATAATTATGATTTCTACTCTACTGAGGTGTGGGGAGGGTTCAGTGAGTCGGTTAAAGTATTTACAGCAAGGTGAACAGGGAGCGTTTCATAAATGTTGGCTGTTATTATCCACTTCCTGCAGAGCCCCTTATCTGAGACTGTTTGAATTAGAATGTAGAATAAGTACCATTTCACCCAACGAGGCTTTCGGAATTTACCAGGCAGTCAAAACATTCCATGAGGGCCGGTGGAAATACAACACCCAGTTCAGCGTGGCCCTGCCCTCAGGAACCTGCAGCCTCCTGAGAAACGGAGACCGTATCTATACCTTCACGTTGACAAATACCGCAGTTTGCACAGCCCTCACCGCCTCTCAGCAGGTACCTGGACAGGCACCTCCCGCAGGATACTAGGTGCCCATCAGGAAACACTGCTTGCTGATTAGTTTGTGCACTGGCACCTGAGCGGACAGGGTCTTCTGATGATGATGTATTAACCTAGAGGGGAGCCAGTATGTAAGTGGGCTTGATTTTCCTCCAGAAGTGATGGCTTGTAACCAGCTCCATGTTTGTATGCGTCATAGGTTTGGAGGAGACCAGCCTGTCTACATCAACATCATTAGAGACCCTGTCAACCGGTTTTTATCTAACTATTTTTTCCGTCGATTTGGAGACTGGAGAGGAGAACAGAATCACATGATCCGTACCCCCAGCATGAGGCAGGAAGAGCGCTACCTGGTAAGTCCTGTCACATCGAAGAGCTGATCCCTCCCCTCCCCGTGGCCGTCCTGTCCACGAGCTCCATGTGATGAGGGCACGTCCTCAGGGAGCAAGTTTTTGCCAGTGAAAAATTAATTTTCCAGATGACCCAGATCTTAGCGAACATTTTCTCAAATGACTTTCTAATCTTGTTTTCCTCAGGTGGTCTTTAGTGCTAGGTTTTAGGCCCCAGAGAAGAAATAGTCTTTCCCAGGGAGTCCTGACCAGCACTATTGTCATTTTGGTGTGTTTGGGGATTTCTCTTAAAAGGTCACAAAGTACTGTCTCATACTTCATGCCATTCAGTTCCCGTGACAGTCCCATGAGGGAGGGGTATTTTCAGATGAGAACCCTGAGATTCCAAAAGGATGTGAGCACAGCCATGACTGACTGTTTCCAGGTCCTCTGACTCCAAGTCCAAGGTCCTTTCCACCAGAGCACAACAGAATCCGGCATTTTGGCAAAATCAGTTTGCTTTTCGGGACCTTGTTTGGGGACCCTCATCTTCATAGGGATGTTCATTTTGATCCCAGTAATTGTTTCCACAGCTTGGAGTTGGTAACAGATGAAAGTATTGCATCTGGCCGCCAGCACCAGAATAAACGATGCGTTTCCCACTAGTTTGTGACCTAGACTGACAAACACTTGCAGAGTGGCTTAGAGCCTCAGCCACTAAAGTGTTAAAGAGGCTGAAATGCTGGTCTCTGTGTCTGAGAGAGCCCGTCGGGTTCACCCAGACTGTCCCGGGCTGTCAGGCACAGCAGAAAGAGAAGGATGTATGGAGGGCTCTGTGCAGATCTGCTTCCACGGCTGGCATGTAACACAGAGCCCATGCCCACTGCTGGTGTGTGCGCGGCAGCATCCTCGAGCTAAAGAAGAGTATCGTTAGTCACAGTTCCAGCACAACACCAGAACTTCTGTTTCCTCATTTGATTTTAAAAAGCATGATAAACGTATGTGTTTGGAGGATGGAGCATTTTTCGATAATGTCACTTTCATGTCTTAAAATTCACAATTAGAGTTGAGAAAACTGAGATGCACAGAAGTTAAGGATCGTATCCAGTGCTACACAACTAGTTATAGATGGGCCATCACTAGCGACCAAGGCTTTTCACTCACCATTTAGCATTTGTTCAGCTACCTAATGCTTCAATGAAATATTCTGATGGTATATTTTTAAAGTGACTTTTATTTCTTTTTCTTTTTCACTTTTGATGGCAAAAACTCTGATCTTTTTCTTTAAAATACATGTTATGAATATGGCTCTGTATTTTTTTATTCAATGGCAAGTACATATTCAGAGTATAGAACCACTTACTAGAGGAATAATGTCTTTCTAGTTTGTATTGGACCTGATTAGCATTATATGTTTTTTTGAAAACATATAGCATCTTCCATGTAATCAAAATATACTACAAAGTTCCTGGCTCAATCCGATACTACAGAAGTTAGAACCGAGTGTAGCAGAAGATGCTGAAAAACCAAAGATACGAAAACAAGTTTTATGAATCCCACTCTTCAAATATTAATGTAGGTAATAAGTAAATTCATAGTCTACCAGAAAGTGAAAAGTGATTCGGGAAAGTGGATGGGCAGTCCCAGGGATCCATCATGCAGCGGGAGAGATGAGGGACAGGCTGCCATGCGATGTTGATAAGCAGGTCAGGGAAGGCATTGCATCTGGCATATAAGCAGCAATTAGAATGAGAAGTGGAATTGGTCACTCAGTCGGTTGGGAGAATGCAGCTCCAGGTGGAGGGGGCAGCTGGACCAAAGGCCTGGAGTGGGCACTTGTGTGCTCATTCAAAAATCAGCAGGGAGAACAGAGTGGCTGGTATAGAGTGAGGTGTGGGGAGAGGGAAGTGGCAGGTAAGTCTTGGAGACCACAGATCATATAAGGCCCTGTGAGGCACTGCAGTAACTTTGAGTTGGGAAGTAACATGAATAACCCCAAATCGTTCACACCCTTTTTTATTGAAGTATAGTGGATTTACAATGTTGTGTTAATTTCTGCTGTACAGCAAAGTGACTCATTTATACATATTTATGCATTCTTTTTTTATATCCTTTTCCATCGTGGTTTATCATAGGATACTGAATATAGTTCTCTGTGTTATATGGTAGGACCTTATTGTTTATTCATTTCGTATAGAATAGCTTACATCTGCTAACCGCAATCCCCCACTACATCCCTCCCCCAAACCCCTCCCCCTTGGCAGCCACCAGTCTGTTCTCTATGTCCGTGAGTCTGTTTAGTAGATACATTCATTTGTGTCATATTTTAGATTCCACATACAAGTGATATCATATGGTATTTGTCTTTCTCTGTCTGACTTACTTCACTTAGTACGATAATCTCTAGTTGCATCCATGTTGCTGCAAATGACATTATTACATTCCTTTTTATGGCTGAGTAGTATTCCATTGTATATATGTACCACAACTTCTTTATCCATTCATCTGTTGATGGACATTTGGGTTGTTTCCATGTCTTGGCTATTGTGAATAGTGCTGCTATGAACATAGGGGTGCATGTGTCTTTTTGGATTAGAGTTTTGTCTGGATGTATGCCCAGGAGTGGGATTGCTGGATCATATGGTAATTCTATTTTTAGTTTTCTGAGGAACCTCCATACTGTTTTCCATAGTGGCTGTACCAACTTATATTCCCACCAACAGTGTAGGAGAGTTCCCTTTTCTCCAAATCGTCTCCAGCATTTGTTATTTGTAGACTTTTTAATGATGGCCATTCTAACCGGTGTGAGGTGGTACCTCGTTGTAGTTTTGATTTGCATTTCCCTAATAATTAGCGATGTTGAGCATCTTTTCAGGCACCTATTGGCCATTTGTACTTCTTCTTTGGAGAAATGTCTACTTAGGTCTTCTGCCCATTTTTTGATTGGGCTGTTTGCTTTGTTGTTGTTGAGTTGTATGAGGTGTTTTTATATTTTGGAAATTAAGCCCTTGCCGCAAATTGTACACACCTTAATCAGTGATTCTTTCCCCCGTATCTCCACTAAAAAGCAGAGCCCTCCTCCCATCAGGGGATGTGTCATCTCATGAGCCTTCAAACATCCTCAGCAATTCTCCCCCTTCTTTCTGGGAGTCAGGACTCCTCCCTGCTGCTCTAGACCTGTATCTGACACCTGGGTGCTTGTTCTGAAGTCTCAGAAGCCTCCTCACACTCAAAGTTTCCAGGGGTTCTATTGAAAATGGGGTCTGTGGGATGGAGACCCCAAAGTTGTGCAGTGCACAACCTACACAGCTGTACATGGATGTCCCAATATTCTTCTTCAGTGCTCCCACCAGGTTCTACGCTGGCTGGCCATGTCATTTCTCTGGGTGATATAATGTCTTCACGTCTCTTCTGTCCTCCCAACAGCCTATAAGCTCTTTGAGGACAAGATAAGATCAGAGTTCCATCTATGTCCTTGGTACTCAGAAGAGGGGCTGAATTAGTAGAAGCCTCAATACACTACTTAATCAATAAAATAAACAACAACAAAAATATGAATACAGTTATAATGTAGTTAATATGGAGTTGGGGGAATCTTGTACGTTTTTCTACCCTGTCATCCTGTAAATCATTCCACATAACATAGTCTTCACACAAACAATAAGCTGTAATCATTAGCGAGAGAAGTTGTGTAAACATGCGAGAAAAAAACTCATGGTTTAGTCTTTTTTTTTAAAGCCCATAAAATGTTGAAAGTTGGTAATGGAGGCAACTCTTATATTTTTGAAGAGCCTTTATGCTGTGATATGAGAGATTCCAGGGAAATTTCCCTGCCTGGAATTCTACCCTTAGAGATTTGCAGGGGCCCCCGTTCCAAATGTAAAGCACTGTGTCCTGGGAAGGGCCGGTGTCAGATGAGCTCAGCTCATTCCTTGGCAAGACCCCAGCAGGAGAGCACTGGGCTCCCAAAAGCAGCAGAGGGAGAAATCAGGGGAGCAGGAGTGGAGAGGGGCCCCAGGGACACGTGACTCCTTTATGATCCAGCTCCAGCCTGACCCCGTTAGCAGGGCTGTTTTCTTGTTCAAAGGATGGTTTGTTTATTTGGAAGAAGACAGTCTACAGCCTTTTTTTTTAATAGCTGAAACTTTTCATTCCATCTCCTTGGTCCCATCAGACCCTTGAAATAAAACTGCCCCCTTTCAGAGCCTGTCCTCATTTTGGCAAGCCTGGGTGGTCAGTTGTTTCACTCAAAAGAGGGTGTTGTTTGTGTCTCGCTGGGGTGCAGGGCAGCTGTGAGGAGACCTGGTCCCCTCAGTGAGGCCCCGCCTGGGCATGAGGGCCCAAAAGGGGATGCACGCAGGGTGACCCTGCACCAGAGGGGGCAAGCAGGGCAGGCCACCCCCTCGGGGGACCTCGCGGCGAGGCCTCTCCCTGCTCGCTACACACACAGAGTCACGGGGTGGGGGGGGGGCGCCCGAAACGGGTCCACTGATGTCCCCACATGATTCCAGATCTCAGCGCTCCAAAGCCACTTGCTTTATCCAGTTGCCAAAAATCAGGCAGCTCTGCTCCTGGCCGTGAGCCTTGCAGAGCTGCTTAGCATACAGCTGAGAGAGGGCCGGGGCCTCTGGGGCTGAAATATTATCATCTCTGATGCTGGGTGGTTGGGAAGAAAATGGAAAAGGGCGCAGGGATCGTAGGATTTGCAGGGTCCCTGGAGGTCGGTCATGAGGAACCTCTCATTTCACAGATGTAGGAACAGGGCCTGGGTCTAGTGATGGGTTAGGGGTCCTGCCAGGCGTAGAGGCTGTCCTGACTCCACCGCTGTGTTGCTGGATCACTTGGACCTTATGTTTGACTTCCTGAATGGTAAAGGGAGAGGAGGACTGGGCCGAGTTCCATGCTTTTTGAGCAAAATCATTTTGTCTGACACATCTTTACAAAGACATAGCTGTTATAACAATTTTTTTCAAACACCCAAGCATCTTATAGCTGTTTTCCATATTTTCTGGAAACAATTAGATTTTTCTAAAAGTTTCTGTTTCTTCCCAAACCAACTTCACTTGTATTTATCAGGAAATAATTTTACAATAAATTATTGCTAGAACAGATACAAATTCAACTTATAGCAGCCACGCTGTGAAAAGGCAATTCTCTTAGGCTCATTTCTCTTTGTCCAGAGCCAGAGTGCAGATGTAGCTGCGTCCTTTTTCGGTTTTCGACTCAGGAGGTGGGGTAGATCTGAGCCCAGGCACACTTTGACACGTTCCAGCACTTGCGACTCTTCTCCAGCTGGAGTTCAGGCTGCGTTATTTCCAGGGCAGGGAAATACCTGGCACCCAGAATGCAGTTAATGAGAATGAATGTCTGCTCATGAAGAGCAACTGTTGTGATTTACAAGCAAGGGGGGAGAATCTCATTCCTGCCGAAGCCACTCCCTTTTCCAGTCCATGAGTTTCCAGTCACCTGCCATTTCTACTCTGTCAGTTACACGTGTGTGATTTGTGCTTGTTGCTTGCCTAAAACCTGGCCTGAGAAAGTTTCATGGTAAAATATTCTGCAGAGACAGCACTTAGCACTTTCAGACTCCAAAAAATACCAAGTTGGGCTCCTTACCCAAACTTACTGCAACTTCACCAGACCATCCTTCACTAGGTGACCCTCCATTTGCAGAGCAGGAAGAGGGAGGAGGGCATTTTCCCAGGGAGAAAACTGCCTCTGTGATACTGTTTATTCATCTTGGCTATAAAGCGTGGAAAGTAATGCATGTTTGAAAAAAAAAAGATGGTAATTTACAGCTTCTTAATTCATAAAGAATTCAGTAAATCATGTTGGCCCATTTGGATTCTGGAGAAGCCTGAACACTGGCCAGCGTCAGCAAAAATTTTCAGAAAGCTATGCATTTTAATCTGCTTGAAAGCTTTGGAGTCTGAGCATCCTTTAGCTTTGGAAGTGTATGTATGAGATACTCGTTTCTGGAAATTTCCACTCAGTCCTGACTGGCTGAGGCCATCCTGGGAATGAAACCTCAGGCTGTGCCTTCATCCCTAGAGCATCATTTTTCTTAAAGGAAGAAAACGAATAAGGGATTTGGATCATCTGCTTTCTACGTATTTCAGTAAACATCTCTGTTTTCCAAATCTTTGAAGGTAAGAAAGTTCTTTGTCTCCAACTAGGTCACATTTGGCTTATGATTGCAGGCTGAGCTAACGGCCCAGGACATGGTGTACTTAGGTTGCGCTCTCGGCTGCCCTAGCTGGGTGACTCAGCCAGTGATTTAGCCTTTGCAAACCTTACTCTTCTCATCTGTACAATGGGAACATATTACCTTGCCTGTATCACAGGCTTCTTGAGAAGATCAATTGAACATTCTATACAGAGGTGCTTTGAAAGCTGAAACTTTACAAAACACGTTTCAGCATTGATGCTTTCACACCCCTGTCTCTATCAGTGGCTCCACGAGACCACTTTTTTCTGTAGATCCAGGGAGCTTGTCTCCTCCGGGGAGACAGCAGGGGCTGCTGTTCTCTTGTGGCTCAGGCCACTCTGGGCCGTGTCCTGAACCGTCAGGTCCATGTGGCTTCTGCTGAGATCTCAGATAGCCCCACTAGACCCCTTCTCCTGGGAATCCGTTTCTAAGGAAACAGCTTCTCTTTGTTCCCAACAGCTGGAGACACGTTTTGATCCTAGCCTGCTGGCACCCATTTCTCCCGTGTTTATTTACTTGGAAACTTAAGCTGGTGTAGGCACGCGGTTGTAAAGTCACCGAAGCAGCACGTTCTGACCCCCGAGGGGTGGGGAGGAGAGGTGCGCGGGCCGGCAGGCTCTGACATGCTGTGAGCCGCGCAGAGGACAAAGGAGCCCCCCTGGAGAGAGATGTCTTTGACATCCATTTGTCCTGAAGTATGTCGAAAGCAGGGGTCGCAGGTGTGTTTAGAACCAAAGACCAGTTCTGCAGTTTAGCAATATAGGGAGTATCCCTGGGAGCTTGGGACAGAGAAGTTGATGGGCATAGAAGGAGGAGAGGCACGAGGCGAGAAGAAAACAACAAAGGGATTTGGGGGGAAAGGAGGGGTCATGAGAGAGCCGTGAGCTTGGAGCCTTTGCGAGGGGAGAACAGAACGCCACCAGCCACCACCTGAGATGTCACCGAATAACCACACACACAGCCAAGTGTGTGGCTTGATGCAGTCAGCGGGCTGTCCCCATATTAGCGCATTCATCCCCAGGGCATCCCCTTCAACCCCTTTTTACAGTAAGACCCCTACATACGAACGAGTTCCATCCCAAGAGCACATTCATAGCCCAATTTGTTTGTAAGTCCAACAAATTTAGCCTAGGTACCCAACTAACACAGTCGGTATGTATAGCAATAGTACTGTACTGTAATAGGTTTATAATACTTTTCACACAAATAATACGTAAAAAACAAACACAGGATATAAAGAAAACGTTTTTAATCTTACAGTACAGGACCTTGAAAAGCACAGTAGTAGCAGCTGCATCACCACTGCTTTTACGCTCACTTCCAGACATCCTGGGCTTGAAATAAAGATCCTGTACCACTGTACTCTATACAGTACTGTGCAGTGAAGTACAGAAAAGCACAACCACTTGTAGAGGATGCACGCACATGACAATATACACCAGACACATGAACTAACTTACCCGATTGGACATGTGAACTCACGTTCGCATCTTTGAGTTCACAACTTGAAGGTTCGTATGTAGGGGACTTACTGTGTAGACTAGGAAGGCAACTCCGAGAGGCTAAGTGGATAAGACCAAACCTTGAACATGAGGAATTGTGTTAGGCTGCATTAGTTACAAGGAGTTCAGGTCCACTCAGGTTGCCTCAGGGGAAGAGAAAAGTAAGAGTTATCATTAGGATGTATCCGGTAATGAGAACAGAAGGGCCACAACTTCCAGCAAAGACCAGGAGGTGCCACGCAGAGCCAGGCCACGTGGGAAGAGCAAAGAGCAAAGCACAGCTCAGCCTCCCTGTGGGAAAACTAAAAGTGGTTCAGAACGGGAGCCGGGTCCAGCGGCCGGGTTATGTGGGCACCCGGTCAGCCCAGGGGTTCCCTTCTCCCTGTTCCCTGGTTATTGACACACTTCAGCCGCTTGCTGTGCTCTCCTCTCTGCTCCCACGACGGATGCTTCCTGGTGTTCCTCTGTAGCTCACATTCAGGCTTCTAAGAGTGACTTGTTCGTCCACTTGGTCACTCTGACCAGCCATAGGTCATGTTTGGCTGCCCCGGGACAAGTCTCATCCGCGCTGTGTTCAAGGGCGTGGTCAGACAGATGGGACAGGATGGAGTCAACTCCAGGTATAGTGTTTGTGTTAATTTCCCATTACTGCTGTAGCAATTTACCACACACTTAGTGGGTTAAACTACCGACATTTCTAATCTTCCAGTTCTATAGGTCAGCAGTCTGACACCAGTTCCACTGGGCTAGACTCAAGGTGTTGGCAAAGCTGTTTTTTTTTTAAGATTTTTTTTTTTATGTGGACCATTTTTTTAAGTCTTTATTGAATTTGTTACAATACTGCTTCTGTTTTTTTTGTTTTGGGTTTTTGGCCGCGAGGCATAGTGGAATCTTAGCTCCCCGACCAGGGATCAAACCTGCACCCCCTGCATTGGAAGGGGGATTCTTAACCCCTGGACCACCAGGGAAGTCTCCAAAACTGATTCCTTTTTGAAGGCTTGAGGGGAAGACCCATTTCCCTGTTCATTTGGGTGGCTGAGCCTCCATGTCCTGTGGTTGTAGACTGAGATCCCATTTTCTTGCTGGTGGTCAGATGTTACTGTTCTCATTCTCTAGAGGCATCTACGCTCCTTAAACCGTGGCTCCCTCCCTCCCAGCTTCCAAGTAACTGGTGGTGGGTTGAGTACCTCCCAAGCTTGACATTTCTCCCCCTTCTTCTTCTTTTTTTATTTAAATTTAATTAATTAATTTATTTATTTTTGGCTGTGTTGGGTCTTCGTTGCTGCACGTGGGCTTTCTCTAGTTGCGGTGAGTGGGGGCTACTCTTCATTGCAGCGCGTGAACTTCTCAATGCAGTTGAGGAGCAGGGGCTCTAGGCACACGGGCTTCAGTAGTTGTGGCTCGCGGGCTCAGTAGCTGTGGCTCACGGGCTGTAGAGCACAGGCTCAGTTGTTGTGGCGCACGGGCTTAGTTGCTCCGCGGCACGTGGGATCTTCCCGGACCAGGGCTCGAACCCGTGTCCCCTGCGTTGGCAGGCGGATTCTTAACCACTGCGCCACCAGGGAAGTCCTCTCCTCCTCGCTTCTTCCATCTCATTTCTCTAACCAGCTGAGAAGGGTTCTCCACTTTTAAAGATTTCTGTGAACTGACTGGGCCCACCCAGATAGTCTAGAATCATCTCCCCATCTCAAGGACTGTAACGTTAATCACATCTGCAGAATCCTGTTTGCTGTATAAGGTCCCATATTCACAGGTCCCAGGGATTAAGGGTGTAGACGTCTTTGGGGTCTATTATCCTGCCCACCACAGTGTCACCTAGGACTGCGGGGACTGAGGGGCCTGTGGAGGGGTTGTGAGCATGACAGGCATTTAGAAACTTGGCTTGTCCCAGCCACCGGTGGGGAGCCCACGTCTGGCTTTCCACTGTGGCATGCTGCCATGCAGTGGCACCAAACTATGGCTTTCCTGTCTCTGGTCTGCAAAACCAAGGGGCCAGTCATACATTTTATTTTTACTCCTATGGGTGACTTATTCATCCATCCATCTACTCATTCATCATTCATTTATTCATTCAATAAATATTGATTTAGTATTCTGTGTGACAAGCACAATAATAACTGGAAATAAAACGCTGAGCAAAATTAGACCCCGTGTCTGTCCTCACAGAGCTCAGAGTCCTGAGAGGGAAACAGGTATTAATCCCCAAACCACACAGATTCATGTGAAATAGTAACTGCATCACATTTTATAACACAGAGAGATGTGCCACTGTCCAGGCATAGAATGGGGTAGTTGGCAAGTCTAGAAGTCAGAGAAGTGATGGTTGAACTGAGATGTGAAGGGAGAGAAGAGAAGGAGGAATATCCAGACATTGGGAACAGCACATGTAAAGGTCCTGTGGCAGAAGGGAGCAAAGTGAGCACGGGGGAAGAAGCAGGGAGGCCGGAGTGGGGTGAGGGAGGGAGACGGTGAGTGGCCTGGTGAGTGATGGAGGGAGGGAGAGCTGAACCCCACAGTGTGGGCAGGCAGGGGTCGGGCCCCACAGAACCTCCCAGGGCTTGTTCAAGAGGCCTGGGAGACACTAAGGGATTTAAAGCAGGGCTGGGGATGGGGGAGCATGTTTACATGGGATCCTAAAACTTACATTTTGGAAAAGAATTACTTTAGCTTCAATATACAGAGCAGAAAAGGGCTCCAGTTGATCTGAGGCTACTGCAGTGATCAAGGGGGAGATAAACAATCAAAAAGCAGGTATTTGTGGAGCGAGGAGCACGTGTGATGAGCAGCTCTAGGGGCAGGGGCGGTGATGGGGACGCATTTACAGTGCGGGGGCCACCTCACTGCCCTTCCACTTGCTAACTGCCTGGCTGGCAACAGAAGACCCAAACTTGAGGAGTTGTCATTGGCTGGGACATGTTTAATTAGCAAAAGAATGATGCAGACACCGGAGAATTCAGGAGAAGAAACATCAGTGAGAGGTGGGATCTTTGCGGGAGGCTTCCTGGACGAGGTGGGAGCTCAGTCTTTGGGGACGGATGCGGATTCAGGCAGGGGTGAGGGTCAAGAGGACCGCAGGAGCAGAGCGTTGGTGTAAAAGCCCGAGAGCCCGAGGCTTGCCCTATGGTCAGCCACCCAGCTTGGCCGGAGCAGAGGGTTTAGGGAGGCAAGGAGCTTTGGGACTGAGAAGCGATTCTCCAGATGTCCCCGGGGGGGCTGCCAAATCAGCTTTGCCTGACCTGCTTTCTCAATGGAAGGTCCCATCAGGGGCATCAAATCCAAGCTGCCAGAGCACAGCCAGGTGCATCCCGCTGGCCACCTGTCAGCTGAGCTCATCTGCTCCGGACCCCCGCGTCTCCCTGTGAGTCAGCGACCAGCTGCAGCTGCCTCCTTGCTGGGGGCTCAGCCCTGCACCCCAGCTGGGACACATGGCTCAGATTTATGAAGGTGGTGGTTCTCAGCCTGGCCGCTCATTGGAATCACCTGGGAGGCTTTTCAAACTACCAGTGCCCGGGTCCCACACCCAAAGATTCTGGTCTAATCGGTCAGGGGTGCAGGCTGGGCCTTGGGACTTTTTAAAAGCCGGAAGTGAGGCCAACATGTAGCTGAGGCTGAGAACTACTGAGAAATAACAACACATCCATTCTTGTCTGTATTAGCAGGAGCTATTTTTACTGAGAGATATACCTCCCGCATATCTTCTAGAAGCTTACTTTCTATATCCTCTGCACATTTGGAAAAGCTCTATTTGCCTTCGCCTCAGGAATTTTTGTATTTGGTAGACTTTTAGTTGGCGTGTGCAAATAAATGTCATTAAAGGAGCTTGATGGTATAGTGTAAGATTTGTTGTATTTATGAATACTCTGTGTAGGTCTTAAGTCAGGCTTTCTTTTAAACTGAAGTGGGAAACCAAAGAGTATATTATACTGTACATTTGAGATCTCACTTTAGGAAGCGTGCTTTAGGCAATAAAACAGAGTAAGTACTTTGATGAATAAAATATTTTAGCATGAAGACATCTTCTTATTTGGCCGATGAGGCATTTAGAATCCATTGCCATTTTTCCAGAGACGTGCGTCACTCTTTAGATGCAGGCCAGTTCATAAAATACAATAAATGCTAAATTTAAAGACATGGATGAATAGAACTACATTTTAAATGCAGTCAGGAAATGTTCTTTAAAATAATGTTTTTTAAATGCAGCCAGGGAGCTTGCTATTCAAAGAAGTTATGCAGTGAAGTTTTATATAAAGTAAAAAACTAACGGCTCGATTTAATCTGTTTTAAATTTTGAATCTCATATCCTACACTTGTTTTCCAGAACCTGGCACACCTCTGTCGTTTTCCTCAATTTGCTTTGCCAAATTGTAATATTTTTTCACTGCCCAACTGTTTTACATACACAGCATAAATTCCCCAAAGGCAGAACGACCTCCAAACGTGTTCTGAAAAATATTTCGTGAACGCTAAAGACAGGAAAAGTAAGTGTAAAACGTCTAAGAGATTTATTGGAATCTCAGCTTGAATTCTAATTGCAAGTACTTATGAAAATGTCAAAATTAACGTGAAATGGCTGGCAGTTTTTCTAATAACTGTAAATTGAATTAGATAGTGTGTAATTGGAAAAACGCTTGCTTCGCTCAGGCTCTCTCAAAACAAGTCTTAGAATCTGTTAGCTGCAGCAGCCTTGCCCTCTAATGGCTGGAAGTTGAAGGACAAGGCTAAATACTTCCGACTACAGGGAGGATAGAAACTAAGCAGAGGGATATGGTACCATGTCAGGAGACTCTTCCCTGACATGACATGAATCTTCATTCATGATTAAATGAAAGAATTTTAACCAAAGCCTACTCGATTTCAAGTCAAATGAAGCTTTTTAAAAATGGCTCTGCATTTCATATTACAAACTAAAAACACAATGGAATTGTATCAACATGTAGCTAAACGTTTCTATACTCTTTTTTTTTTTTGCATTGAAGAGGAAGGTTATACTGGTATGACTTTTTTTTTTAATTAATTAATTAATTTGTTTTTATTTTTGCCTGTGTTGGGTCTTCATTCCTGTGCTCGGGCTTTCTCTAGTTGTGGCGAGCGGGGGCTGCTCTTTGTTGCGGCGCACAGGCTTCTCTTTGTGGTGGCTTCTCTTGTTGCCGAGCACGGGCTCTAGGCGCACGGGCCTCAGTAGTTGTGGCACGTGGGCTCAGTAGTTACGGCACACGGGCTCAGTAGTTATGGCTCGTGGGCTCTAGAGCACAGGCTCAGTAGTTGTGATGCACGGGCTTAGTTGCTCTGCGGCATGTGGGATCTTCCCGGACCAGGACTCGAACCCGTGTCCCCTGCATTGGCTGACGAATTCTTAACCACTGAGCCACCAGGGCGGCCCCTGGTATGACTTTTATAGTGAGCTGGCTGCCCCTTCACCACTCTGCAGAGTTTTAAACACTCACTGCCAGTTTTTGAAATAAACTAAACTCTTGGATGAGACTTGTCAAAAGAATCAGCAGATGCATAAAAGAAAGTTATCAAGTTTAATACGAGACAGAGGAAACTTTGTTGGCGATGAAATCTCACTATAATTATGGCATTCCATATCTGACCACTATTAATAAATAAAAACCCTATGAGATTAAGAAAAGTGATCTAAACCAAGACAATAGGGAGTTCCCTTGTGGCTTAGTGGTTAGGGGCTTTCACTGCTGCGGCCTGGGTTCAATCCCTGGTTGGGGAAATGAGATCCCTCAAGCCATACGGCATGGCCAAAAAAATAAAAAATAAACCAAGACAATAAGATTAACCTCAGCCAACCTTGATTACTGCTCATCTTTATTTCTCCAGGTAATTTTTACTTGGTGTGAATTATATTTAGTTTTTGCATGCTAATATAAATAATATATATTTTTTACTTGTTAATATATATTGCTTCTAAAATCCTTCAAATTATTTCACATTTGTATATGTCTTCTAGGTTTAACTAAAATATAATTCTCTCAGATGATAGGACATGATCTCCTCTTTTAATCCCAGCACGCTTCACAGCCACCTGGCCAACACCCAGCCCAACTTTCAGTACATACTTAACAATAGATACAAATGTGGACCAAGCACCAATGTTTGCCTCCTCCCTCCACTTACAACTTCAATATATTTTGAACACCTGCAAAGCGTCAGGCATTGTGATGGGAATAGCTGTGGCAAGATGAGCATCTGTTCCTACTCTCTGCCTCTACCGCACACAAAGAAACCCATCTCCTCCTGTATTCCATTAATAGTGAGTGATACCCCTATCGGTTCAGTCACCCATACAAGAGACTCTGGAGTCATCCCTGCCTGCTTTCTTTCCCCAGCCCCCCAACCCATATGCAATCAGTCACCAGCTTAACCTGGAATCCTCCTGAAAGCAGAGCCTGAGGCAAGGGTTTGGAGGAAGGGTTTTAGAATTTGGACAGTGATCCCAGGGACTAGGAGTGGGGGACTGGAGAGAGAGGGAAGGAGGGAAGGTCAACACAAGAGCGTGTCCTGACATTGGTCACTCCCGTGGAAACCGAGGCTCAAGCCTGCCAGCACTGTGGGAGGACAGGGTAGAATTTGCCCTAGAATGTTTCTGACTGAGGAAAGCAGAAAGCATTTACCCACTGCTTTCATCGTTTGTTGTCAGGTTCACCTCACGAAGCCTTAACTCCCCGCACATCTGGGCTGTGCACACAGGGGGGCCACGTGGGTTCCTCTGGGTGTAGCACTGGGAACAGAAAGCGAGGTTGCTCTCAGGTTACTTCTGCATGAATCTCACGGCTGCAGCAATGGCTAGAGAAAAAGTGGCCAAGAGGACGGGAGGCAGGGCACAATAGTGTCCGGTCCAGCTGCCAAGACTGTCGCTTCTTCCTCCTTGACGTCTCTCAGATCATTCCCCATCAGGGTCATCAACAAAGCCCTCCTCATGTGCTACCCAGATATCTGCAAAAGCCTCATAGGCGGTCAGCCTGGCTCCAGTTCATCTTCCAACCCACGGTCATAGCCTCTAGTGTGCAAATCTGTTGTCCTTCTCCTGCTTAAAACTCTTCTGTGTCTTTCTGTTCCCTAGGTGTAATGTCAGCTATCGATATTGTTATAATATTATCATAATATTTAGGGTTGTTTGGCCTGAAGCGACCCAGCACTGGAACATGCAGGCTCTTTGGTGGTGCTAATGGCGGGAGGGCTCACGCCAAGGAGTATTTCCCAGAACTTCTGCTGGCAGTGTCCTTGTCCCGGCAGTGAGCCACAGCCACCCCCCGCCTCTGCAAGATACCCTCCAACACCAACAGGGAGGCCTGGCTCAGTCTCCTACGGAGTCACTGCTCCTTCCCCCTGCGTCCCGATGCGCACACTACCTTGTGTGTGCCCTTCATGAGTGGAGTCTCTGTTTCCCCCAGTCCTGTCGAAGTCCTGCAGTCAAATCCTGCTTGCCTTCAAAGTCTGATTCTCTGGGAATTCCTCCTCCTGTTGCCAGACCCCCAGGCTATTTTTTTGATTCCCACAAACCCACCACCAACATTCAGGAAGCCAGAACTTTGTTCTGATGATTTCACCAATTTTTTAAAAAAGCGCCTAGTGAAGAATCCTGAGCAGAGAGCTACTGCAACACAACTTTTACAGCACCCTTTTATCAGGAATACAAAACCTCTATCAATTTTAAGAGACTTGATCACAGAAGCTATGGAAATCAAGGCTAAAAGACATGAGGAATAGAGCGAGAAATGGAAGAGGAAGAAGAAAATTCGGATGAAGATGAGCTGTATTCCCACACCATGGTGAAGACTAGCTCAGAAAGCGTGCGCACCATGAGGCCCACAAGCACGATGAGTGAAGGGGCCCAGACCGTGATTGAACATAACAGCACAATGTTAGAGTCTGACTTGGGGCCATGGTTATAAACAGTGAGGATGAGGAAGGAGATGGAACTATGAAAAGAAATACAACTTCACCACAAGTACAAAGACCATCTTTCTTGGATTACTTTGATAAACAGGACTTCAAAATAAGAGTCATGAAAACTGTAATCAGAATATGCATGAACCCTTCCCTGTGTCCAAAAATGTTTTTCCTGATAACTGGAAAGTTCCTCAAGATGGAGACTTTGACTTTGGGCTTCCCGGGTGGCGCAGTGGTTGAGAATCTGCTCCAATGCAGCGGACACGGGTTCACTCCCTGGTCCAGGAAGATCCCACATGCCGTGGAGCATCTAAGCCCGTGCGCCACAACTGCTGAGCCCGTGTGCCTAGAGCCCGTGCTTCGTAACAAGAGAAGCCGCCACAATGAGAAGCCCGCGCACCGCAACGAAGAGTAGCCCCCGCTCGCCGCAACTAGAGAAAGCCCGCGCACGACAACGAAGACCCAACACAGCCAAAAATAAATAAATCTATTTTAAAAAATATATTATCATAATACTTAACCAAAAAGCATCACAACCACATGTGAATCTACAATTATCTCAGTAAAAAACTTCAATGAAAAGAAGCTTCACAGACCAAGAGAAAAAGGATAAGTTAACCAATGAATAGCATAGGAAAAATGCAAGTGAGAATGAGCCAGTTTTGGAAACAGGATGTGAGAAGCATGGTTTGATTAACACGTATTTATTTAGGAAAGCAGTAAGTCAAGGCTGGCAGGACAGGACCAGATAACTGAGAGTCTTGAAAGCTGCAGAAAGGACTTGAAAATTCATCACAGAAGGCAGGACTCAAGCGTCTTGAGCAAGGAATTAAATGTCAGGATGTGAAATGCTGCTTCTAAGTTGTGTGTTACACTTAGAAAGACCTTCTTTGCTCTGAAGCTATTAAAAGAATTCTCCATGGTGTCTTCCGGAGTTTTTGTTGTAATTCCTGTTGTCTAGTATAAAATTTTTGATCCATCCTGCTGTCAGGTGTAACATATGAATCCAATATCTTTTTTTTCCCAGATGGTTAACAAATTATCTCAACAACCTTTACAGAATAATTTATTTTTTCACACTAAAGTGTCGCCTTTACCATGTAATAAATTCTTATTTTTGGAGGGATCAATTTTTTGACTTTTTATGTTATTCCATTGATCTGTGTCTTTAGGTATAGTAGAACACTATTACATATATGTGTGTGTGTGTGTGCTCTTGTGTGTAAACTAATATATAATCACATAATATACATTTTATTATATAATAGACAATAATATCATCAATACAATTAATGTACTATACAATAACTATTATATACTAAATATTTTATTATCTGGTAGGCTCTAATCTCTTCTCACTAATCTTTCCCCTAACTGTTCTAGCTCTTTCGTCTTTGTTGATTTTTCTATAGAAACTTTAAAATCAGCTTGTTCAGCTCTCCCTCCCCCCACATACATCCCCAGAAAACATTAAGTTTTAGATGGACTTGAGAAGCACCGTGGGAGACCTTGAGTGACACCGCATCTCCCACTGTGCTCACTCTTAGCCCTGTGTGATCAGCACGTTCGCCGGATAAGTGTTATTTCTCCTTTACTTGTGGGAACTAAGTTGAAGTCAGCAGATAAAACCCCTCACTTGAATTGTTCTGACTTAATATGCATCTGAGACTTTAACTTGGTCACTTCCAGCTGCTCCCCTCATTAAATTCAGATCCCTAATATCATACATTAGTATATGCCTTTTACCTTTGTGTGCAAACCCCAAACGTGAAAGCCTGAGTAATTCATCATTTACTTTGAATGGAGGGTTCTGTTTCTGGCCCTTCACAGGTGGGCTCCTCCTGTCACACAATATTTCTTTCTTTCCATTAATACCTTGGCCCTGCATCTTCATCGGGTTCTCGCGTTCAGTCTTCCGTGGGCATCCTGCGAGAGTTTTGTGCAGCCAGTTTCCTGCATCTTGCCTATTCTCTGTTTGCCCAATCTGATCACTCTGCAGTTGAAAACACTTGAATAATATACATACATCATCAATATACCACTACCCTGATTTTTTTTGGAAAGTTCTTCTCCTTCATCCATTCAGTCCAATCGGCACTGAAACCCCTTTTATTTTGTTTAGAATGTCTCTGCAGCGTCGCTCACCCTCTCTCCGTTGCCACTGCCATTAGCACTGTCTTTAATGTTTCTCAGTGCTGGAACAGCCTCCTAACTAATCTCCTCTGATTTAGGCACTTTCTCGCCCTTTCACCCTGTATAGTGCTGCCAGATTCGTTTTCCAAAGCAGCACTTCACATCCTGTCATTTAATTCCTTGCTCAAGAAGCTTGGTGTGTCCTGCCTTCTGTGATGAATTCTCAAGTCCTTTCTGCGGCTTTCAAGACTCAATAATCTGGACCTATCCTGCCAACCTTGACTTACTGCTTTCCCAATTAAATGCTAATTGAACCAAGCTTCTCAAATTCTCTCTTGAGAACAGGCTCCTTCCCATATCCTTTCTTTTCCTTATGTTGCTACCCTAAGCTGGAAAGTCTTCTTCTTGTTTCTCTCTCCATCCATATCCTATCCATCCTTCAAAATCTCATCACCATTCTCTCTTGATCCCAACCTTTGGGTCGCTGTTCCTTAGTACCTGAATACTTAACTCGATCCTCATAACACAATCTTATGAGATTATTATTATGTTATCATGATCTCAATTTAATGATGAGCCTGTTGCTCAGGAAGGTTAAGCAACTTGCCCAGAGTTAAGTTACATCCATGAAGTGATGGAACTAGGATTCAGACTCCGGCAGTCTGGCTTCAGAGGCCATGTCCCTAACCACCATGCTGAACTGCCTCTTTTCATCCTGTGTGACTCTCAGCTTGTTTCCTTAGTCCTTTCTCAGCCTGACTGTCAAGTATTCCATCTGCTGTTGGTCACGTATCATCTTCCCTGCTCTGTATACATCCCATTTATTGCTTCCCTGGAGCCCATCATGTAGGAAGGACTGAATAGGATTTACTGCATATGCGCAGGGAACTTAGCGGCCTTACTCACCAGCATTTCTTCAGCACCTAAAAAAAAGTTTTTTTAAAAATAAAATAACAGGATCTGACACATAGTAAGTGCTCAAAGATTATTTGTTGAATAAATGACTAAATGAATATTGGATTGATTCACAGTTTGATAAATATATGACCATGTCAGTGTATCCTTCTCCAGTTTTTCCATTCATATAAATGTGCACATCTGTATTTTATGTACAGGTCTCTCAGTTGCCTCTAGGCCATGAATGATGATTAGCTGGATTTTTTTTCTGGATAAAATGGGTGCTCAGTTGTTATCAGCGAAGTTAGTTGTTGCCTCCACGGATCTAAAGGCACTTCCCAGGGCACGGCAGGTCTTGGAGTTCAGCTCTCTATTATAGCTGATGAAATTAAGTTACACCAATTTAATTAGACTAATATTTTACTATCAAAAACAAAAAGAAACACTTTTGCTAGGTTTAGCTGCCTTAGCAAATAGTACTTTTAAACTTGAGGTCTATAGCGCTTGATTATATATAAGTAAATAAAATGTTATCGATAATCCAACAAAATTAAATTTTAGAAGTGTTTCTTCTTCGTGAAAAAGTTCTTCTAACCTGGCGAAGGGCATTATTTGCTTCATACCCTACTCCTGAAGACTACTTTGGTTTCTACTTTTCATCCAGTATCAACTTTAATATTTTGGCTAAAAGATACCTCAAGTAATCCTCTCTAAATGTTATTAGTGGAAGTCAGGCTTCTGCAGAGCAAAACCTGTATTTAATTTATTTGCAAAGCCACATTTAGCATTGCGAATTTTAAAATTCAGTCAAAATAAATGATTTTACATCAAGGGCTGAATTAACACCAAGTTTTTGAAAGGCTTTTTTTCTGAGAAATTCAAAACTTCTCATTAAGTCTACAGTCTTCCAAAATTGTGCTGTTCTCCAAGATAGCCTTATTAGTCCCATTTTGCAAATAACAAAATTGTGGCAAGAAGCAATTAAATATCTTTACCAGGGTCTATTGGAATGCTGTCATACTGGGTAGGCCCTTGACTTATGATCACACCATCGTTGGTAAATTAGAAGAGGCTACAAACAAAGAAGGAAGAAAAAAGATTAGCAAGGAGGAAGGCAAATGTAGGAACAGGATTTGTCATCAGGGCCCTTTTAACTTGGGGTCCCAGGGAATTGAGAAAAGGGAGGAAAAAAAAACAGACCTTAATTAATCATAGTACTTTTTAAGGCAGAAAAGAAACATAGAGGGCTTCCCTGATGGCACAGTGGTTGAGAATCCGCCTGCCAATATAGGGGACACGGGTTCGAGCCCTGGTCCGGGAAGATCCCACATGCCGCAGAGCAACTAAGCCCGTGAGCCACAACTACTGAGCCCGTGTGCTGCAACTACTGAAGCCCATGTGCCTAGAGCCCGTGCTCCGCAA
Source organism: Aethalodelphis obliquidens (assembly GCF_003676395.1). NCBI lineage: Eukaryota > Metazoa > Chordata > Mammalia > Artiodactyla > Delphinidae > Aethalodelphis > Aethalodelphis obliquidens. Next base: position 16,309,595 of record NW_020837947.1, on the reverse strand, counting down.
CAAGAGAAGCCACCGCAATGAGAAGCCTGCACACCGCAATAAAGACCCAACACAGCCATAAATAAATAAATAAATAAATAAATTTATATAAAAAAAAGAAACATAGAGGTTATCTCATCTCATCCACTCATTTAAGGAGTTAGGACTGGAGCGTGAAGGTTGGAAATACCACATGGAGCTGCCCTCATTATGATGGTGTTGACTGTAAAGGCTAAGCTAAATCAGATATTTATCAGAGAAAGTGAATTTAGAAATAGAATATCATGAACAAATTTGTGAAATATAAGAAAGTCTGAAAAGGCTGTATGTTAAGTTCTGGAACAAAATTATAAAGCCCGGAAGTGATGGCCATCTCCTAAACTTTTTCAGTCTATTGCTCACCAGTCTCCTTATTATGACAGCCTAGTTCAGTTTCATGCTTGTGCAGAAAAGGAGGACACAGTCATCTCAAGATGACCAGATCACCATGGTGGACCCCCTGTCACCACCCCGCCACACACACACACACACACACACACACACACACACACACCTACACATGCTCACTCACACCCTCTCAGTGACTGAAATTGACAGCTTTTTTTTTTTTTTTTAACGTTAAACTCTTCTTCCTGGGTTCTTTTCTTTAATTATAAATAAAACTGGTAGGTCTGGCATTTTGTTACCAGCATCTTTTAATGAACCTACCCACCCACAAGGTTATGTACGTCTCGTGCATAAATGTTTGGACTATTTATATTCTGATATGGTTAATTCATTCTCTCTTTCTTTCAACAAGTATTCAGCACCTACTCTGTAGCCAGTACTTTGGCAGATACTGAGAATGCAGTACTGAAAAGCACAGGTGGAGTTCCAGCTTTCATGGAGTGTCTAATCTGTCAGGGAAACAGACATTAAACAAGTGACTGGAAGAGGTGATCAGGCTGTGGGAACAGTATGTACAAAAATCAAGAGTCCCAGGTACTACAAAACTTATATGGATGGAGTTTTAGAAGGCAGGGCACAGGGGTATGCTGTGCAGATGGAAAGGTGGGCAGGGGCAAATACATCGTAAGTATGTGAGGCTTTATTCTGAAAACAATGGAAAGTCTCAGACAGGTCAAATTGTGGTCAGGGAGGGGGGCATGACATGACAGGATTTGCATTTGAAATCTTGTGCAAGGGGAAGATGCTTGGAGTAGGGCAAGATAAACTATTTTGGTTTGGAATAGAATTGGCACGGCAGAGGAGACTGATAGGAATGAAAAGATTCAGACACATGTCTGAGGTAGAATCAGTCACTGCTCCTTGAGTGATTGAATGTGGAGCTGGAGGATGAGGGGAGTTAAGGAAGATCCTGGGTTTCTGGTTGGAGTAATTCGATGGAGGGTACTACGGTAGGTGGGGAATACAGGTACAGAGGGGTGGGAGAGATAAGTTCTGCTTTGGATATGCTGAGTTTCAGATGCTCACGTGAATGGAGACATCCAGCAGTCAGAAGAGAGGGCTGGGCTAGATATATAGAATTGGAAATTATCAGTATCCAGAGAAAGGGTAATTATATATACCTATCTGCATATATCTACATCTATATCTATATCTGTATTCCATGAGGGGTGAGATCATGTCTGGAGCAATGGCGGTGCTCACTGATTATTTGCTGAAAGTTGTTGAATTGAAGCCATTTGGTGAAATCAAGGATGAGGATAAAAAGCCTGTGGGTCACCCATTTTTTAGCACTCTTTGAGGAGTGGGAAACAAAGGAAACAAGAGCGTCAGTCCCAAGAAGAGGATAACATAGAGATGTGGCATCACAGAATCAGAGGGAAAAAGTCTTGAGAAGGGAGGATAGTTCATCATTGTTGGAAGTGGCTGGGAGGGGCAAGCAAAAGAAAACTAGAAAAATGGAGATAGTGATGGAAGTGTTGGTCTGCATTGCCCTGGTGAGGTAGGCAGAGGCACCCCTGGGTTGATAGTCATCGTCTCTCCTAAAGAGGATGTTCCCTCTCAGGATCACTTACCAGGGGAAGAAGTAGGTCCTCAAGGGCAAGGGAATCCCAGATCACTCTTCTTTTTAAAAAAATAAATATTTATTGAGAACTTGCTATATGCACAGTCTAAAGTGACTAGCATGCTAAGTTCCTCTGAGAAGCAGAAGCCAAGATGAGATTGGACATGCAGAGATCTATTGGGAGAAATGCTCGTGAGGGAAAAGGGAATTGGAAAAAGACGTCATACTTGCTATAGGTCTGACCGCGTGAAGAGCAGAGAAGGAAGAATTGGGTAGGCAGAAGCTCAGACTACAGTGCAGCTCTAATAAAGTTTTGGCCAAGCCAGTGGGGAATCTTTAAGCCAAAGTCATCCATCGGAGGAGTCCTGCAGCTTGCAGGAATGGACCTGCTATAACCTCCCTGCCAGTCTTTGGCTTAGAGCAGCCCGTGGCCTCAGCAGGAATGGGGTGATAGACTCAGAGCAAAGCATCTCGGACCATTGGTCAGTTACTCTCCCGACAGCAGGAGAGGTTCATACCTGCCACACGTACATTATCTCATGTAATCTTTACAGCATCCCTCTAAGATAAATATTGTTATGCCCGTTTCACAGATGAGACACTAAGGACTACAGAAGCCGTGTAACTTGCTTAAGTTTACACAACTAGTAAGAAGCAGAGCCTGGGTTTCAACCAATGGTGCTCTGGAGCTGGCTTGGACTGGCTCTGAGCAACTGTTAAATTTTCAGGAATTGTGCTATTTAGTTGACATCAAGATGGTGGCTTGAATTTGGCCATGGTAGGCGTGTTCACACCATGGAAATCTGCAAATGCTATAAATCAGGTCTTCTTTTTTTCAGGAAGGGTGGTTGTTATACATTTACCACTGATAGCCACTGATGGCAGATCAGTGGTAGATCATATGCCACCGATCTGAATCCAGGTCATCTGACTCCAGAGTTGCCCCTGCTGAATAAGTATTTACCTTCGAAGGTAGCACGGATATACGTACATTCCTCTACTGATGATTAGGGATTGGTAATCTATGAAATTATGTAAAATGTTGGGTCTGGTACAGTTATATCTGTTACCACTCATATGAATTCCTGCATCTTACATTTATAAAGGCAGACACACAACTGGAAAGTGTGTTTCAACCTCAAGATGACCTTTGAAGAGGACTGTAACATCCATTACAGCCCAGTGATGTAATTGATATTCTTCCTGCCTACTCCCACCCACAGACCAGAGGATATATTAATTACCTGCCTGCCTGGCCACTGGCAGCTAATTGTGAAATTGTTTATCCTCCCAGCTCTGCACTCTCCAGCCTGGGAAATAAAATTTGCATGCTGCCTGTGTCATGTGCTCCAGAGTCTGAGAGCACAGCATCCGTAGAGAACAACCCAAGAAAAGTTAGGATGAAAAGCCCAGGGACTTTGGCCACTGTAGAAAGTAATGTGCCCTAAGTGTCCCTGAGAGTCAGAAGACGCAGGTTTCAGAGTCACTTCAAACTGCAAAATATGAGAGCTACTAAAAATATTTCTAGTGCACATGACCCAGCTGAGGAAGCAGCTTATGCTGGGAAGCCTGCCTCCAGATGAAAACGCAGGTCTGTCGTGACAGCAACCCTTGCCCTCAAGCAAAGCTCTTTGAAATCTTCTGACATTGCAGAAGAATCTGTAAATCACCACTTCTGCACCACTTCCAAAAACGTTTCTTCCTTATTATTTTAAAATACTTTTTAGGGCTTCCCTGGTCGCGCAGTGGTTGAGAGTCCGCCTGCCGATGCAGGGGACATGGGTTCGTGCTCCGGTCCGGGAAGATCCCACATGCCGTGGAGCGGCTGGGCCCATGAGCCATGGCCGCTGAGCCTGCGCGTCCGGAGCCTGTGCTCCGCAGCGGGAGAGGCCACAGCAGTGAGAGGCCCGCGTACCGA